>NC_045426.1:303883873-304183873 GCF_902635505.1 Sarcophilus harrisii | reverse complement strand
TGTATTTTGGTGAAGTCAACTGACTCCCTTTGGAATAATGTTTTTAAATAATTGAAGGAAATGATATATTTTGGTGAGAGTTTAGTAAAAATAAAAATCTTTTTTTTTTCCTGTTGAAGTTCATGGACTCCCTGAATGAAATACATCCAAATATATTCTTATATATTTACAAATTGTATTCACCACTGAAATGTAGTTTCCATGAGGACAAAGACATTTAAATTTTGTCTTTGCACTTAGAATAGTGCCTTGCTTAATAAACTCTTGTTTATTGAATTAATTACTAAGTTAATATTAATTGCTCAAAGAACCAAATGTTTTCCTTGAAGCAGCTAGGTGGAGCAATGGATAGAGCATTAAACCTGGAGTTCTAAGTTCAAATCTAGCCTCAGACATTTATTAGCCATATGGATAATCATCTGGCCTCTGCTACCTCAGTTTCCTCAACCATAAAATGGGCATAATATTAGCACCTACGTCCTATCTCCCAGGGTTGTTGTGAGAATCAAATGAGATAATATTTATACAGTGCTTAGCACAAGGCTTGGCACATAGTAGGAGTTTAATAAATGCTTGTTTCCTTCCTTCTACAACAAAGTTTAAAAGCAGCATTTTAGTAGTAGCTTTTCTAGAATCTCTAAGTTGCTAGGACTGAAGTAGTAATTTTCAGCAGTCAATGATAAATGGTGATCAAATATCACACCTGAACTAGCATTGAGAGCAGGACCAGGAGATCATTATATACTTCAACAACAATACTATATGATGACCAATCTGATGGACCTGGCCATCCTCAGCAATGAGATCAACCAAATCATTTCCAATGGAGCAGTAATGAACTGAACCAGCTACGCCCAGAGAAAGAACTCTGGGAGATGATTAAAAACCATTACATTGAATTCCCAATCCCTATATTTATGCCCACCTGCATTTTTGATTTCCTTCACAAGCTAATTGTACAATATTTCAGAGTCTGATTCTTTTTGTACAGCAAAATAACGGTTTGGTCATATATACTTATTGTGTATCTAATTTATATTTTAATATATTTAACATCTACTGGTCATGTTGCCATCTGGGGGAGGGGGTGGGGGGTAAGAGGTGAAAAATTGGAACAAGAGGTTTGGCAATTGTTAATGCTGTAAAGTTACCCATGCATATAACCTGTAAATAAAAGGCTATTAAATAAATTAATTAATTAATCAATTTAAAAAAAAAGAACTAGCATTGAATGCCTTTCTTCTCCAATAAGCTATAAAAGAAAAATCTTCTCTTCCAACTCAGGGATGAGCAGTAAAATATAGAGGTTTCATTTGGCCTTATGCTCACTTCACTAAGTTACATATGTTGAATCTGAATGTGGTTGTTTATATCTTGAGGAGATGGGAAATCTGAACTGTCACTGGGGGAAATAGTGTTTACTATTGTGAAAGAAGTGTTTACTATTGTGTCAAAGACTTAAAAAAAAAAAGAATGATTTTAAAGCTTACCTTTATATGGGACTACCCACCTATTTGCTCATTTGATGCCTAAATCAACCCTATGAGGTACTTAGGATAGGTATGATTATCCTCATTTTTACAGGTAATGAAAACAAACTCAGAGAGGTTAAATTAATTACTGGACCAAGGTCACACAAATAATAAAGGGACAAGGCAGGATTTAAAGATTTAAGTCTTCTGCCAAGTCTAGTGCTCTTTCCACTATATATAATACTGCCTCTCAAATAACTTTACCAAATTCTCAAATTACAATTGTTTATTAGTCTACTGTAAAAGATTTTCACTTGAGTAAGATGCTCTACCTTAATAAAAGTTATTGGAGTTAGTAAAGGTCAATGGTTTTAATTAAATGAAAATTTAATAATTAAAAAAATAAATAAAATAATGATAATGATAATAAAAAGATGGATGCTCTATTTACCCTGGGAAATTCTCATCTGTTTCTAGAAGAACCCTCTCTACTATTGATTATGAAAGATAACACAAGAGAGTTCTTGTATATGTATAATCTCTGGGAAGGGTTGATGGCATATGGCAGTCTTGGAAATAACTCCTCAGGAATCTGCTTGTAACCATTTTTGTCTGTTGAGCAAATGAGAAAGCTGAGGTTATTTACCTTACCACTGCTGTCACCTGCACAAGGATCAGAAAAAGGAAGAGTTACAGATTTTTGAAGAATTTGGTTCTTATTATCCAGGCTGCAGTACCATTCATTCTTTGGAAGCAGTGGAATATGGACAACCTAAATCAGCTGTTTTAGACCTGGAGACCATGAATGTGGGTGGGGGAAATATGTTGATAACTCTATTTTAATAATATTGGTTTCCTTCATAATTCTATTTTTCATAATTTTGTTTCATGCATTTAAAAACATTATTTTGAGAAATCCATAG
The DNA here is from genome assembly GCF_902635505.1 of Sarcophilus harrisii. Classification (NCBI taxonomy): domain Eukaryota; kingdom Metazoa; phylum Chordata; class Mammalia; order Dasyuromorphia; family Dasyuridae; genus Sarcophilus; species Sarcophilus harrisii. Next base: position 304,181,478 of record NC_045426.1, on the reverse strand, counting down.
GTTTCAGAAGACTCATATAGTGTCCATGAAAGAAAAAAAGTTAGGAACTCCTAATCTAAATGGTTAACTGCAAATGTCTTATTTCCTTTCATTTCAGCCTCATAGGTGATTTCCTCTTAATTCCTATGACCCCTTTTCTACCTATGACAGTCTCCACAGCTTAACAAAATGATAATATCATGGAGAGACCTGCAAGCCAAGAGAAAGGAGACAGCTGAATAGTGTTTTCAAAGACTTTACTAAGAACCTGAGTCAAAGTTCAATTGGGTATTGTGAAGGATGTCCCAAGATCTAACATGACCTCAAAAGTACTTGAACAATTAGAATATCCTTCTCTTTAAAAATAGCAAGCCTATCTTTTTCCTCCTGCAAGAAATATTTTTGACTGCCTATATTTTCATATTTACACTTTACTGGAAAAGCAACAGGAATGATATCTTGATGATTCTGATCTAGTTTTACTCAAAAAAATGGAGGATCTTCGGGAAAAGCTTCAATGGGAAAAGGAAAAAAAAAAAAAGGGAAAGGCGGGGAGTATAGCTGATCTGTTTGTTCAATGTTTACATTACAATGTAATATTTACTCAGTAGGGAGATAGATGTGGTTTTTTTTGCCAGTGAGAGAGAAAGAAAGAGATAAAGGCAGAGACAGAATGAGACAGAGACAAAGAGAAACACAGAGAGACAAACAACAAAGTGAGGGAGAAGGGTGAAGTTGTTTTTCCTTAAATATTTTGTGGCTTAGGATTTATAAAGTTTAAATCCTATAAGCATGATCAGTCCACAGTTGGTGAGTTAACTTAAAAAAGATCTTTGTGTTATTTTTGGTTGTTTTTCCTTCCCTATAATCATTATGTATCTTGATTTTGGCATGTTGTTTGTAGGGATAAAGCTCAAGATAATTAGAGCTAGAGAGGAAACGAGCTATGTTCCCTTTTTTTCCTGTCTTAAAAGTTTCTTTTCTTTTAAAAAGTCAAGGCAATAACATCTTTGTCACACAGAGACATATCTTCAACTCTTCCCATGATTGAAAAATAATTCTGATAGCTCTACAAAGATGCCCCTAAAAAAAAAAAAAGTGTTTTCTTGTGTTTAAGTATAAACACCTTTTGCTGAATATCACGTAGGACCATTTGGCTTTAAATTTTTAGTTAGAATATGTCAACACTTTTATTTAGATGGGAAAGCATTTCTTGTTGATGTTGAAAGTGATGACTAGCAAAGCAAAAAAGATAAAACAAGACTTTTCACCAACTTGCATTGCGGAAACAATCTCTTTTAAAACAGCACTGGTTTTGAGTCTTGTGTGTGGTTTTTTAAAGGTATTTCCCACCCTTCTCAGAGTGGCAAACAAAACCAGGTGGCCTCATAATCCCCACAGAGGAATCCACCAATCATTGCCATCTTGGTGGAGATGGGCACAGGGCACAGTGTGTATTAAATTATAGATGAGGGCAAATGGAACAGTTTTACATTTGAGGGATGGAATTGAGGGATGGAAAGCAGAGAAAAGTCCTAGCTATCTTTTCTGATGATCTCCACCCAAAAACTCAAGCCAGACTCTTATTATTATAGAATTATTTGGCTTGGTGCCTGGATATGATCTCAGGAACCCAGCAAATACTCAAAAAGCTGACATGACAAGCAGGATGTTCTTAATCTTGGCGGGGAGGAATGGACTCGGACTGTAGGACTTCTTCCAGCTGTCATCTGACTGAGCCAACAACAGCAGCTGCCCAAAGAAGCAAACAAACCTATCTTAATCCCCCAAAGGACAGCCTAACTGGGTTTCCATAACTTCATTGGCAGAAATACATAAACTTGAGTCAGTCCTTTTGTTTCTTAGACCCCTAATGTTATCCTCAAAAGAGAGAAACTTTCTGGGAGTCTTGACCTTAAGGTCTCATGTTCCAGTGAGCGTTCTCTCCTCATGGAATTCAATGGGGAATGCAAACATTGATGCCATAGGCAGCCTCAGGCTCTAATATTCCCCCTTCAGGTTGCCTTGCAAAGTTGGCCTACCCTACAGAAACAATATGCAATATTAATTATGTTGGGCACCCTGAAATCTGATTCCAGAATGTAGACTTGAAAAAAAAAAACATACCCAAGATAAGTGGTCTCTAACTCCCCTCCCTCCCACAAGTTCTTTCTCAGTAAAGTTCCAACCAGTGACTATCCTAATAGCCCTTCTCTCAAGCCCCCCATCTTCCAACAAAGTGCTGATATTTAGGGCCTCTCACTATTCATCTGAGTTGCTAGAGCAAACTCTAAAACAACAGGAATAATTATCACTTCTTCTCATCTCTTTTTCATAACATAATATCCTGGAAGAAATTAAATCTTCAGGGGGAAGACCACCAACCACTTACAGGTATTTTATTAACAAATTCACATAACATAAGTTTTTTTTTTTCCTATAATGATAACCCCTTGCATATCTTCTCACTCAGGAAATGGAAGAGAAAAAGAAACTTGATTTGTCCCAAGGCTTTGTGGCTTATCCCTTATTCCTTAGTGGGAATCTGGGATTCCCTGATACCCAGTGGGTGCTGGACTCAAAGTTGAGCCAAAGGACCCTTTTAGAAGTCTGAGATCTACTTGATGTTAAAATGATCGCATCTCTGTCATTTCAAACTGACAATTTCTCTCTCTTTCTCTTTAACCCTCCAATTCTCTGCAGCAATTGATCAGTTCCAAGTAAGCACTTATGAACAACAGCTGTCACATAAACAAGGTTTCAGCTTCACAGTTACCCTCTGGAAATGCTCCATAGCCCAGATTTCTGAAGACCCAATAAGGGAGAACTGACTTTTCCACTCCTATCTTCATGGAATACAGACTATAAATTACTTCCAGAGTAGAACAGGCAAGGAGAAGGGGTAAGCAAAGACCTCTAAGGGAATCAGTTGGGTAAAAGCTGTGTAGGGAGTCAAAGGGTACTCTGGAACCAGGTTAGATCAGACAGCTCCCCAGCCTTCATTGCTTCCCTGATCAGCCCACAGGTATTCAAACCCACTCAATTTTACAAAACAGGGAGGACACTTACAGGTCTTGAGGACCAGGGAAGGCATTGTCCTAGGTCCCCTTGAAGGAGGGAAGACATCATCGGTGGCAACTCCTGTGTGGCCCACAGTATCAGCCTGGCCCAGGCATTCTAGCCCAGGAAGCACAAGCTGTGATAGGCCTGAAGGTTTTCCTCTGCAGGGCCTGAGGGAAGAAGGAAGGTTCTGATTGGGGGATCCCAGCCCCAGGATCCCCTTATTCCAGGTAGCCATCAAAGACATCCAACTCACTGTCAGTGTCATAGAGCCCAGAGCCTGGATCTGAGAGTACACCCAGATCCACCAGTGCCTGGTCCATGTCCTCAGGCAGGAAGACCAAACCTACATTAAGGACGATGTACTCCATCAGGAAGGCATAATACAGGATCAAGACGTTGACAAAGAACAACCCCACGTAGAACATATAGGGTAGCAAGGGCACATGGGAGCTAAGGGGGCCCAGTGCATCCAGATGGGCTGCAATCCCTGGAGTGGGCATGCAAGCTGGGGGCTGAGGTGGGGCAATCCAGATGTATATGTGGTAAATGGAAGGAAAGTGGGACTGAAGAAAACTTGGTGATTGTCCTAAGGGGGAAGGAGAGATTTGGGATCTGAGGGCATAAGTCCAGATGTGTTAGGACTCTGCAGTAACTTGAGGAAGGAGGGGGGAGGGGTTTCCAGTTATGATGATGGGTTCCAGATATGGGAAACCGGGGCAAGGCCAGGCCTGTGCTGTTAGAGGGGAGGTGTCCAGATGTGGCAGTCCCAAGACAGGAGTCCAGATGCTTCCACACTGCGGCAGCTGCGGGAGAGAGGGTGCGAATACTGTAAGGCAATTGCAGCAGCACCTCCGGGCTGCCCCCGGGGCTCTCCAGTTGGGTAGTCTAGGTTGAAGGGGCAGCGCTCCACTCCCGGCCGGCCCGGCTGAGCGCTCCTTCCCCACTTCCCGGAGATCCCAGGGCGGACTGCGGCCGGATCCCCGCGGGCTGCGGACGCAGGGCCCGGCGGCGGGGCTCAGTGTCCAGGAGGAGGTCGAGGCTCCGGGGACATCGCCGCTTCCGCTCGTTCCGGTGTCACCGCCGCCTTCGTTGCCCTGTATGTCCTTTCCCCGAAACGTCCAGCTTGTGGTCGCTCTAGGTCCAGCTGGTTCGGTTCCCCCTCAGCTCCCCGGGGCCAGCGCTCCCATGTCCGCGTCTCCCCTCCCGCCTCCGCGGGGGCCCCAGCTCGGCCTCTAGCGCAGCCTCCGCCCCGCCCCAGCGCGCACTGGCCCGGGCCGCCCAGGGGCGGGGGGAGAGGCGGGAGCTGCTCCATCTCTCTCGTCCCTCCGCCCCTTCTCCCCCTCCCCCTCCTGCCGTTCCCCCGCTTCGCGGAGTCCGTCCCGGACAGCTCTCTAAGCCCAGCTGCCCAGGCTTCCCTGGGCTGACTCATTTCGTTTTGTCCTCAATTCGTCCAACAGACTAGGGCGCTGTCCTCCGGATTCCACCTGTGTTTGAAAGACTGGGGCAAGTAAATTGGGAAAAATAAAATGGATAAATAAAAATATAAGGACTAAAAGTCATTCACACTTTTTTCATGTTACTGCACATATGGAGCCATTGTTAATCTTTACAGAAGTTTTCTAGCAAAACCTAAGAATGCTCCTTCCCCATAATCCTCTTTTTGAAATCCTTTTCTCTCCAGAACAAGGGCATCTTCTCCCATAAATCTTTCTCCTGAATCCTTCAGCCCTCTGTTTAGAGAATAAACATCCTCAGAGTTTCCTAGTCCACTAGTTCTTCTCTTAGAATCCTAAAATTGAATTGAAAGGGCCCTTACAGGTCATCTACTCTAATCCCTTCATCTTTGTGTTGTTCAGAGTTTTGTTTTGTTTTTCCAGTCATGCCTGACTCTTTGTGACCCCATTTGGGGTTTTCTTGGCAAAGATGCTATAAGAGTTTGCCATTTCCTTTTCCAATTCGTTTTACAGATGAGGAAATTGAGGCAAACAGAGCTAAATGACTTGCCCAGGGTGACCCAGATAGTGTCTGAGGCCAGATTTGAACTCAGGAAGTTTTCCTGACTGCAGGTCAAGCACTCTATCCACTATGCTATCTAGCTGCCCCTCCATTTTTAATTGGAATTTTGTTCCCATGGACATCCTTAGAATTCACTGTCCCAAATTCTAAGTAGGTAATGAACAAAGGTGACATCCTATCTTGAGGATGAAGAAACTGAAGCCTAGGGAGCTGTCCAAGATCACACAAGTAAAAAGCATCTGGGTCTGAAATCAGGTGCTCTTAACTTCCAGAGCCCCTTGTATCATACTTATTTGGTTGTAGACATTCTAAACCTGTACCCTTCTCTACTCCCAAATGACATTAGAGCAAAGATTGCATCTGTGTGTGTGTGTGTTGTTTTCATTGTTCCTCACCATTCCTCACCAATCACCATGCACAGTACCTCACCATTACAGAAGTCTAAATGGAACCAAATCCTATCTCGGTCACTTACAACCTTTATGACCTTCAGCAATTTATCTGATACCTCTGAGCCTCGGTTCCTTCATCTATATAAGTGGAGGGAGGGGGAAGACAGCTGGGCTAGGTGATCTCTAAGGTTCCTTTCAGATCTAAATCTATAATTCTATAAATGAAGTAAATGAGAAATTCCTACTGAAACTAGCATGAGGAATCAGAGCAGCTCCAGAGGGGAACCAGGAAATTGTGCAAGGAGTGAATATATGTTTTTTTTTGCACTTTTCTCTTGAGGAAGTGTTGGTAGGGCAAAGCCTGAGGGCTATCATTTGAACTCTCTAGATAGTGCTAACACCTTGATATTATGAAACTTATATTTTAAATTGCTTTGTGCAACTAGAAGTGAAGGAGTTTCTCATTTGAGTCTAAGGGATAGTTCCATTTCCTAAAAGATTCACCCTTTCTCTTCCCTCCTACTCCCCCCCCCCCCCCCCCCCCCCCCCCCCCCCCCCCCCCCCCATAGGTAGGATGGGATATCATTTTCGTTCCTTACCTTCTTAGAGTCTGGGACAGTAAATTTTAAATGATGTCATGGAAACAAAATTCCAATCTCTGCCCCACCTCACTCAGTCTATGACTGTGAGCAAGTTACTTAACCTATCTGGACTTTAAATGAGAAGGGGTATAATAAGAAGACTAAGGACATGGATCTGTCACTTATCAGCTCTGTGATTTTGGAAAGTCATTTAACCTGAGCCCTATTTTTCTTCTCTGTAAATAGACAAATTTGCCTTATCTATTCACAGGGTTATTGTGTGGCAAATGTTTTTTTGAATTACAAAACATGATATATTTGTATAGTGCTTAACACAATATCTGATACATAGTGGATGGTTATTCTCTTCATCCAGATAAATGCCAGTTTTCATCTGCAAAATGTAAAAGAACCATCACTGCTTTGGATTTATTTCTTGGAGGATACTTTCCCCACATTATTATCGTTCAGATGCAGAGATGTTCTATGTCTCACTCCCATAGAACCTAATAAAATGTTAATATGGAAAAGATGGGTCTTTTTCATGGGAACTTTAGGATCAGTAAAAACCTGTGGTAATTTTCTGAAAGCAATCCAATTTATTTTCCTCCTTTTCAACTCTAGTCCAACTCACTGCCTGTTGTGTGGAATAGAGATATAAAGTGAAGAACTTACAGGAATGTGTGAATTCTTTTTCTGTATTTTATCTTTATTATTTCTGTGTCTCCATGATCTGTATAAATACAATATGTGCAGGCCCATATTTACTTGAGTCTTGGCCAGCTATCAAAATATTTACTTAACCTAAACTGATGACATTTATCAGTATTTGACATTTATTGATATTTAAATTATTAGTTTAAACACTGTCTGCTTGATTATCTAAAGCCTGAAGGCCTGATTTTCTGTTTCCTAAAAGTCAGGTGATTTCAGGGAAACAGAAATCCACCATTCCAATCTCTCCAGATAGCAGCAATAAATTAGATGCCTCCCCCTCCCCTCTCAATGCTCTCTTACTTGTGATATAATCTCTTGTATAAAAGCTGTGTATTTTTACTACTTCTTTAGTCCTCCTACTGTGAGCTTTTTCTCTCCCTTTATCTCGTGGTAGGACTGCTCATCCTTATGAGGATTCAATAAACAGTCTTTCTGCTCTCTACTTTGAGTGACCTCTGAGTAGTCATTTTGGGTAAGGGTCTTTTTTAAGTCTCACACACTATTCCTACTATCTATTCTAGATAGACATATTGTGGATCCCAGGTATTACAGCCATATTAAATATATATCATACAAATCAAACATTTACTGATGATAAATCACAATTTCAGGACCCCCACTTTCAGTTATTAGACCCTATGGATTTGAGAAAGTTTAAGAAGCTGTACCTAGAGGGTATTTACTCATATGCATGTCAAAATCTAGGCCACAAATATTCTTCATCTATTTAGTCTTTCTTGGAGGGAAGAAGGAAAGGAAACAAGCATTTTTGAGCATCTACTATGTGTCATCATTGTAGTTGTTTTTCTTTCATTCCACAAGAGGATTAATGACATCACAGGTGTGATGTCTTGATTTCCTCCTGAGTTGAATTTAAGTGAGGCAGTTTCAGAAAGTAGTCATTCCTGATCTCTCTTCCCGAGTCAAAGTCGATACAAAAATCAAGGGGGAGGAGAAAAGTCATGTGTCAGACACTTTACAAATATTATCACAGCAACCCTATACTATTATTATCCTCATTTTACAATTGAGGAATCTAAGAAAAACAGAGGTTAAGTGACTTGCCCAACAAGTAAATGTCTGATTTCAGATTTGAACTTATAGCTCCAGGTCTAACACTATTCACTGTACCAACAGGTGCTTCTTAGCACCTTTAGGTTAAACTCATGGTGAATATGGACAGGCTGTAATATATAACATTAGAGTCTAACTCCCTTCTCCCTTGTACAGATTAAAAAAAAAGTTGGAGTGCATACAACTTAAGCGATTTGCTCAAAGTCATACAGGGAGTAAGTATTAGATGTAGAATTTGAACTGAAGTCTACTTACTCCATAATCCTTTCATATTCCATGAAAACACATTGCTTAACCAGTAGAGGCTGGACCACTTCTTAGGAATATTGTACAGATGATTCCTGTTTAATTGAGGCTCAAAGTCTTTGAAGTGCCCCTCTCTTCTTAAATTCTGGGATTTAAGCAATTTACCCAAAGTCAGGCAGCTGGTGAAAGCCAGAGCCAGGACACATATCTCTGGACTTCTAAGGGCAACAACAGCCACCATACCTGTCAATAATAGCAATACATATTGGTTTGATGTTTTAAGGTTTACTAGAAATAAAAATAGCAAGGCAGCTGGATGGTACAATGGATAGAGTACTGGACTTGATTAGAATTCATTACTAGTCACAGTGAAACCTAATGACTTGAGCTTCACTTTTCTCTTTTGTTAAATGGGGAAAATAGTGCCCATTTCAGAGTTGTTGTAAGGATCAAATAATTTTTTGCATGTACTTTGGAAAACCTTAGAGTGCTGCATAAATGCCAGCTATTATTTACCAAGGGTTTTCCCCAAAACATTATAAATTCCCTCTCCCCACTCTACTTTTTTTTCCTATGAGGCCTAGAGAGGTTCTTCAAGGTCATAGCTCTAGTAAATACCAATCTGATATCCAAAATCAGGTTTTCTGAGTTATAAACCAGCAGACTCTCCTGGACACTAAACTGCTTTCCATTGTAAGCGACTATCTTGCCTTATGATCACTGATTTTGTAATGTCAGAGAAACTGAGTGAGACAGAAATTAGAGAACAATTTAATAGTTTATTAAATGGAGATACATCTGATACTTACTCCCTGTATGACTTTGAGCAAATCACTTAAGTTGTTTGGATCAAATGATCCATGTTTGGTCCCAGGGTTGAACGAGTCTCAAAGAATCCAGTCCTGAATGTTAGACAACAAGACCAATGACATAATGGGGAAGGTACCTGGATGGGGATAACCTAATGGGGGCAGGCACCTAGGATGACATAATGGAGGGAAGTACTGGAGAGGTTACTGATATTGTAATGAAGTCTAAAATGGATAGACTTTGATCCTGTCAAACATTAAGAGGGAATGATTATAGCCTAAAGATATAAAACCTTTATCTCATCAGCCATTAAGAGGGAAAGGTCATAACCTGAGGCAGAGGAACTAAATAGGACAATTAGAGAAACTGGGTCAGGACATTAAAAGGGCACAATTTAAGAGTTGGAAGAGATTTTAAAGGTCATCTTGTCAAAGCCCCTAATTTTACAGATGAGGAGGAAACTGAGGCCCAGAGGATTTAAGTGAACCCAGGCCTCCAGCGTTTAGCAGTGTCTAAAACACAGCAGACACTTAATGCCTGTTGACAGATTTGAGGATCGTCTGACTTGGAAACTATAATTCTTTTTACTCCACTATATTGACCTTTATTATTTTATTAAAAAAAAAAAAAGAATCCTTAGAGAGTGAGTTTTTAACTATCGGAATTCTCAAGACTTTTGGGACGAAGGAAGATAATATCCTTTGTAAATTCAAAGTTTATTATCATTTATTAACAACATCATCATTATCCATCCCTCCCAGGGGAGAACACTCCCTCCCCCCACCTCCTCCTCTGCATTAAGTTGCGGGGTTTCTCTTTAGACCCGCCCCCTTAGGAGGATGTTGAAAGGTATAAGGGATGGGGGTGGGGAGCAAACGGAGATTTGCGCTGTGCACGACGGGATTTGTAGTTTGGACACAATTAACCCGTGGCCCTCGTCGCGTCCCGGCCGCAGGGGCCCCTGGAAAGAACTCCACTTCCCGGCATTCTCAGCGGCAGCCGTAAAGCGCGAGGGCCGACTGGCCGGGTTCCGGGACTGAATGTCAGTACCGGGCTGTAAGGCTTGGGGGGAAGGTGGTTGGCGGTTCGTCTGCGGCCACCGCCGCCGCCGTTGCCGCTTCTGCCGCCGCAGGTTTTCGGCGGCTCCCGGGATGAAGCCGTGAGGGGAAGCTACTGGAAGGGGCCCGCGGAAATGTTTGGTCGCTCGCGGAGCTGGGTGGGTGGGGGCCATGGGAAGTCCCGCAGCATCCACTCCTTGGACCACCTGAAGTGAGTTGGGGGAGGGGGCAGCCTTTCTTCTGGGGGGCGGGGAGAGGAGCGTAAGCCTCCAGGTGGGGCGGGGAGGGAGGGGAGAGCCGGAGCGAGTTTGGGCATCAGGCCGGCAGGGGGATGAGGCCGGTGACCCAAGTACCTGCGCTCCGAGGTCAGGGATCGGAATGAGGTGGAAGCGGGAGAGAAATGCCCCCGTGGTGTCGGGAGAAAGAGGGGGGGCTCCAGGTCCGAGGGCTGGGGGTCGGTGGGCGTCTGGAGCTTCCCGCTGAAGCCGGCGATGGCCGGGAGGTGCAAGGTGGGAGGGACCAAGGAGGAGAAAAAGTCTCCTGGGATGAGGGCGAGCCTTTGGAAGAATGCGAGGGGAGTGTGTAGGGAAAAGGGGCAATGAAAGAAAGGCGCGGAGCGTGGATGGCACCGATCTCTGAAAAGAAGGCTGATCCCGGCTGTCAGCGGGTGCAGGTAGAAAGAGTTCGGGCATCTCGGAAGGAAAAAGGGCAGGAGGAGTTAGGGTGGAATTAGACAAATGAGGAAGAACGATCGGTCAGCGCTGGTCTTTTTCTCGTCTCTTCTACAGTGCCTACAGATTTTTGACTAACATACTCCAGAATCCTGTTGGATGTTTTCTTGCTCATACATGCATTCCGTTGTTCCGGTTTAGTTTTGGTAGACTTTTTTCCCTTTGCTCAATCTTGACAGTTTTTTGGCCTTTCTTTGCATGGCCCCGGATCTTAGCAATGTGTAGCACTAATAAATGCTTGCTTACTGGATTCCTCAGTGAGGATCAGGTGGTGAAAAACTCCGTAGTAATTAACTGTCCAATCGTTATAGATGTGGAAACTGAGGCTCAGGGAAGAGAATGACTTGTCCAAAATCTCTGCAGTAGTCAAGCTCGAAATCAGACATTCTGCTTTCGATACTAGGGTTCTTTTCTACTATGCTGAGAAATCAGGATCAATTACGTGGAAAGTTAGGAACTTTTTCATTGTGTTTGAATCGAAAGAGACAGTGAAGATCTTCAGATTTTCTGGAAGTGTCCCAGAAAATGCTTATAGTAACTGCTTGCTTGTGTCATCAGATGCTATTTTATCACATTCATCATTAATTAGATCTATTCATCAGTATTACAGATTAAAGGAACTAATAAGTTGTTTTCAGTCTTAGACTATTATTATAAGCTGACAGCTGAGAAATGATACTTGCAGTTGTTCTACATGAGCATGGAATAAAAGTTTTTTTTTTTTTTTGTTTTGTTTTGTTACGTTTTTTTAGCTGGTCTTGACTTAAGGAAGTATTGAGGCAACCGTTTGTGATGGTGTCAATGTACTTTTCCTGTGTTTATCTCTCCCTTCACTGAAAATCCTAATGAGAGATAAAAAGATCTTGTTGGTCAGAATTTTAGTTTTCTCTAAGGATGGACAACTTTAATTCTTGGACTGCTTCTTAACATTCTTTGTGCTTTTTAACATTCTTTAGGACTATAGAGATTGTACTGAAGCATATAAAATCAGTTGAATAGAATTCAGATAGCCATATCTAATTTAAGTTATGTAGTTGGAAGAACTAATAATATGCAGAGAAGATCTATTATTATTTACAAAATACCATGAGCAGTTTTTTCTTGGAATAATGGCAAAGAACTGATGCTTGCCAATACAGTGTTTGTTACTTTTATTAGTAAAATTGGTCACCACTGAAACACAATATTCACATTCAGTTTTTTAATAGGAACTTTAAACAAACTGGCTTAATTTTGCTTGCCTTCCCAATTCTAACAACATCTGGCCTATTTGAAAGTTATGGTGACATCATTATATCCTTGGGACATCATTATTAAATGTAAGGGAAAGTAAATTGTATTATCTACTTTCTAGAAATCTCTGAGCTATGGGGCTTATATACTTTGACTTCTTACTTTTCCCACCTGAATTAGTATTCTTGACCCAGGGGTCTGACTGATGAGTTTTCCCCTTATTTTGCATATTCCAAATCCACAATAGTATTTCCTGACCATCTTCCAAGAGATGCTGACATTACCTTACCCAACTCTATCCCTGCCCCATCTCTCCTTTCCAATTCTAATTTATATGTGCTGTCTTCTCTTAGTAAAAGGTGAACTTTGAAGACAGAGATTGTGTTGCTTGTTTTTGTATCCGTAGTATTTAGCGCAGGAATTCTTTGGGAGTCAGGAGATTTGGATTCTTGTAGTTGTCCAGATTTTACTTTGCTGTGTCACTTTCAATGAGTTATTTAATCTTTCTGGTCTTAATTTCATTACCTGTAAAGTACAGGGACTGGTGCATTGGAAAGTAATTTTCAATTATTCTTTTTTAAATTATTATTATAGCTTTTTATTTACAAGATATATGCATGGGTAATTTTTCAGCAGTGACAATTGCAAAACCTTTTGTTCCAATTTTTCCCCTCCTTCCCCTACTCCCTCCCCCAGAGATGACAGGTTAACCAATACATGTTAAATATGTTAAAAATATATGTTAAATACAATATATGTATATATTTCCATATAATTATTTTGCTGTACAAAAAGAATCGGACTTTGAAATAGTGTACAATTAACCTGTAAAGGAAATCAAAAATGCAGGCGGACAAAAATAGAGGGATTGGGAATTCTATGTAGTGGTTCATAATCATCTCCCACAGTTCTTTTGCTGGGTGAAGCTGGTTCAATTCATTACTGCTCTATTGGAACTGATTTGGTTCATCTCATTTTGAAGAGGGCCACATCCATCAGAATTGATCATCATATAGTATTGTTGTTGAAGTATATAATGATCTTCTGGTCCTGCTCATTTCACTCAGCATCAGTTCATGTAAGTCTCTCCAGGCCTTTGTGAAATCATCCTGTTGGCCATTTCTTACCAAACACAATTTGATAAGCTATTTTCCAATTGATGGGCATCCACCCAGTTTCTGGTTTCTGGCCACTACAAAGAGCAAAGAGGGCTGCCACAAACATTCTTGCGCGTACAGGTCCCTTTCCCTTCTTTAAGATCTCTTTGGATATAAGCCCAGTAGAGACACTGCTGGATCAAAGGGTATGCACAGTTTGATAACTTTTTGAGCATAGTTCCAAATCGTTCTCCAGAATGGCTGGATGTATTCACAATTCCACTAACAATGTATAAGTGTAATTTGGAATTATTCTAAGAAAGTGACTAAAATTTTCTCCGTTTTGATTCTAAAGTTTTACCCCTGGGCATAAAAACCAAACTCAAAGGCAGCAAAAGAAAGGTCAACTAGACATAAAAAAATATTTATATCCTACTTTTGTAATAGAAAAGAATGAGAACCAAAGTAGATGCCTGTCATTTGGGAAATGGCTATTCAAGTTGTGGGTATATGAATATAATGGAGTATTACTATACTATAAGAAATAGGCTTTTGATTCTTCATAAAGAATTTCCATGTAAACTGTAAGTTATAATATACAAGATATGATGTATCTTTTCTTTTGGGTAATGCTCAATTTCAAACCCTCTCCCTCAGTTACCAGTAAGTGTAATATTTAGTGATGTTGTCAGCTATTGTTTAAATATAAAGTCACTTATTTATTGGAAATATTTTTCAATAACATTTTTAAACAGGGAAATGATAAATATAACATATAGGGAGGCTTGGGAAACTTAAATGAACCAGTAGAAAGTGAAAAAATCAGAACCAGGAAAACAACAAACATAATGATTATGATAATGTGAAGGAAGAATAACAAAAAAATTGAAATAGAATACTGTTTAATTTATAATGACCTAGTTTAACTCCTACGGAGAGTTATAAGAATATACCTTATTCCATTATATACATCTATGAATATGGACCACTTCACAGTTAGTTTTGTCGATCTACTTTTATTCTCTGCTTTTTATTTTTAAATTTGTTATAGGTAGCAGCTTTGTGATTTAGGGGCAATGTAAGGATATCTATTGGGAAATGAAGTGACATAAAGCAAGTCTCAATAGTTTTTTTTTTTTTTTTAATGGACAGAGAATGTGGACTAGATAGGTGATCTTAACCTAAGGTCCCTTCTACTTCTAAAATCACTTTAAATCTGATTAATCTTCAAATATATGTTTTTTAGGTTTTACTCCTCTATTGAAGCCATATGATGATTTTTGGTTGTCTACCACAACTAGTTGAAATTTGTAATGTAGTAGAAAGAACACTGGAGTCAAAAGACTTGAATTTGAATCCTGAGTCATAGATCCATAGTTGAAAAGTGGTTTAAAGCTCATCTGATCTGACTTCTTTATTCTGTAGGTAAGGAAACTGAAGCTTAGAGAAGCCAAGTGACTTGTTTGCATTTATTTTCTTTATATTTATTTGACATTTATTTATATGTCTCTAGGTTGTCTCTGCCATTAGAATGGAAGGTCCTTGAGAATAAGATTGTTTCATTCCTGTTTTTGTTTCCCAAGTGTCCAGCACAGTTCCTGGCACATAATAGGCACTTAAATGCTTTTTGGTTGGAATTCATTGAGGCTGTAAATAGCACAGTTGGGATTTGAACTCGGGTCCTCTTGATTCTCATTCTAGGATTTTTCCTTCCATAACAAGCTTCTACTTATGACCTGTGTGACCATGGATAAATTATTTCCCCTCTCTGATGCAGTTTTCTTAACTGATAATCTCTAATCTAATATAATGTCTAAGGTCCCTTTTAGACCTAAAATCCTATGATCCTGTGAACCCTTTGCTTAGCTTTTTTAGGCCCTACATAATCTGATTCCATTTTCCCTATTCATCTGTTCCTTAACTCTTGGCTCAGTTACTTTACTCAGTGCCGTTCTCCTTGTATTAAATGTCCCCTCTGTTTAGCCATATGTTCACCATCTTTCAGTGCCTGGGTTATTTTGTAAAAATGGTTCAGTGACTCCAACTTATCTTGATCCTTTCCCTTTTCTTACAATGTTTTAAACTTTTTGCCTCTACTTTACAATGAACATTTTTATCACATACTGTTTTGCTCAACTTTATGTCTTAATCTTTTCAATTGGATTCTAATTGCCTTGTCAGTAGACAGTGTTATATTCTTTGCTGCCTAGCACAGACAATCCAAAGTACATAATTTTAAAAAATCTTTGCTGTCTGCTATTATTTGAATAATTAAGTTATGTCACTTCAATATATATCCCAGTGTCATTGTTTGTGACATTTGCTACAAGGCAGTATCCTCCTTTGGCATAAAAATTATAGTTTTACAGACAACAGATATATTCACATAGTTGTAGGCTTAGTGATGTCCCAGGCCTAGTCTTGCTCATTGACCTAGTTTTACATTTTTTAGGCATGAGTCATAGGAAGAAGCAGTGCATGTAAACACTTAATTTTGTATTCTACTGTCGTCCTATAGTTTTAAATTTCTTATAGGCTCCATTATTTGGAAGGTTATTAAATGAAGATTGCAGAGGCATATTATTTGAAGAATGATCTCTTCTCACATGTCTCACATGAAATAGCACAGCTCTGGCATTCTTTCTCAGGATCCACAAGGAAATAATTGATTTTTGACAGTGACATGTGTTTCTTAAATATTTTGGAAAGAGGCTTGATAGGAATTGATTTTCAGCATTTACTAGGTATTTCTATGTGCTGGGGATAATTAAATACTAAAATGGATGTCTCTACATTCAGGAATTATCTTCAGTATTACCATTCACAATCTATGAAGCCTTGCTTGTCCTGTGATATTTCTTCAAATTCTTCTAAAAGTTTACCACTGGTCCACTGGTGTCTCAGAGGCCTTGTTTTACTATGTGGGAAGGGAACTAATGTATCCTAGCTTCCTATCAGTCATTCCTTACTCTTGCTATCTGACTAGCTTATCTTTTCTTCCTATGTTCTTAATTCCTTGATGATAAACTTTAGCACATTGCCTTTCAGAGTTGTTTTTGGTGTAGTCATTTTTCATTTACCATATGTAATTGCTTTCTTGCCGTCCACTGTGTGATACTTATCTTTAGTTCTTGGGAGCAGTAGTGTTGCTTTTCTTAATACAATATAGCAATACCATAAAATAGTAGTATTGAAAAGATAGGTCTTCATTTCATGAGATGCTTAAAGTCAATAAGATAACTATGATTTTCTTGAAAACAATCAGCTCATTTTCCTTTTCAATTCTGAGTCCAAAACATTGTTTATCTTGTATTGTTTGCCCCAAATAGAGATACTGTAGAATAACCTTTATGGGATATCGATCCAAGTGCATCTAGAAATCTGGGTATTTAAATATTTGATATTTCCCTGGCCCTGAGACTTTTCTTCCCCATGTGATTTGAGAGGTGAAGGGTGGGCATCAGAGAACTCCCAAATCCTCCATTTTAAGGAGGGTGCCCAGTATAGCCACTTCATTATTTCTTACCCAGCTAATCTCCTGGACTTCTTTGTCTCCAATAAATTCATACTTTCTCCATATTCCTTGGCCCTAGGATCCCTTTCTCCCTCTGATTGGAGAGGGAAGAGTATGGACATAAGAAAACTCCTTTCAGATCATAATTTCCCAACCAGTTGAAGTTCTTCATCATGCCATCATTGCCACTAGCCTTCCCTCCTCATCTTTTTAACTTTTTTTATGTGTTTTCTTCCCATTAGATTAGAGCAGGGATTATCTTTTGCTTTTCCCATTTCTAGTGCCTAACACAGTGCCTAGTACACAGCAGGTGCTTATTGGTGATGTTCAGTCATTTCAGTCATGTCTGAAATTTCCTAACCCCATTTGAGGTTTTCTTGGCAAAAATACTGTTATGTTTAGTTTTGTCATTTCCTTCTCTAGCTTATTTTACAGATGGGGAAACTGAGGCAAACAGGATTAAGTGACATAGCTAGAATTCGTTATGAGGCCAGACTCAGGTCTTCCTGACATCAGACCTGTCACTCAATCCAGTTTGCCACAAACCAGTCCTAGCTGCACCTAAGTAGATATTAATAAACATTTTTTGATTATTTCTTGGGTGAATGGACAAGTCAAACTCCTTTGAATGATTATAGGTTTCTTCTAGGAGGTTCTGGCAGTGGCCTTGGGTTCAATAGAGTCAGCACAAGGACATCTACAAATAGTAGCATCTGGAGGGTCTCACCATCCATAGGGAATACTTCCTTTACCTGATCTCTGCCCTAGATTTCTTTCATCACAGTGGTGAATACTGTTGCTGAAGATACAGCTCCCCTCCTGTTTGCCTCATATCATGTTTATCATCATCAGCTTCATTAAACATTAGATCTTCCCAAAAGTTTTGAATGCTCTTAATGTTTGAAAGCCACTTTGCTGGAAAAAAGCTGGAAAGGTAGTATTTTTGTTGTGTAGGCATTTCATTTGAATCAAATGCCTTTTCATCATCAACAAACAATAAGCACGAAGAGATCTTATTATATCTTTCACTGAATCATGAGATAATAACCTAATATGGTTGAATATTGCTCATGAAAGTCTATTTTTCCTCTCCTAATACCATCTTCAAGGATGACCTTGATTTATACATAGCTGACTTTCATATAGAGAATTTTCTGTATTGCAAAGATTTTTCCCCCTATTCCTTCCTCTAATTTTTCCTGCTTAGGTTCTGATTGTGCAAAAACTTTTAACATTTATTCAGATAATTTTTTTAATTGATTTTGTTATTAGAATAGGCTTTTATTGACATCCTTTGTTTTTCATATTATCAGTTTTCCCAAGTATTCTTCCTTTCCCTTCCTGAGAGCCATTCCATGTAACACAGAGTATTTATTTTTTAAATTTTATTTTATTTTAATAGCTTTTTATTTACAAGTTGTATGCATGGGTAATTTTACAGCATTGACAATTGCCAAACCTTTTGTTCCAGTTTTTCCCCTCCTTCCCCCCCCACCCCCTCCCCTAGATGGCAAGATGACCAATACATGTTAAATATATTCAAGTATAAATTAAATACAAAATAAGTATATATGTCCAAACCGTTATTTTGCTGTACAAAAAGAATCGGACACTGAAATATTGTACAATTAGCCTGTGAAAGAAATAAAATGCAGGTGGGCAAAAATGTAGGGATTGGGAATTCAATGTAATGGTTCTTGGTTATCTCCCAGAGTTCTTTTGCTTGGTGTAGCTTGTTCAGTTTATTACTGCTCCATTAGAACTGATTTGGTTTGTCTCATTCCTGAAGATGGCCAGGTCCATCAGAATTGATCATCATATAGTATTGCTGTTGAAGTATATAATGATCTCCTGGTCCTGCTCATTTCACTTGGCATCAGTTCGTGTAAGTCTCTCCAGGCCTTTGTGAAATCATCCTGCTGGTCATTTCTTACCAAACAATAATATTCCATAATATTCATGTACCACAATTTATTCAGCCATTCTCCATTTGATGGGCATCTACTCAGTTTCCAGTTTCTGGCCACTGCAAACGGGGCTGCCACAAACATTCTTGCATATACAGATCCCTTTGCCTTCTTTAAGATCTCTTTGGGATATAAGCCCAGTAGTAACACTGCTGGATCAAAGGGTTATGCAGTTAGATAACTTTTTGAGCATAATTCCAAATCACTCTCCAGAATGGCTGCATGTATTCACAATTCCACCAACAATGTATTAGTGTCCCTGTTTTCCCACATCCCCTCCAACATTCCACATTATCTTTCCCTGTCATTCTAGCCAGTCTGGCAGATAACACATAGTATTTTTAGAGGGGAAAAAAATCAGCACAACTACTTAACACATTAAAAATGAATTAGGAGTGTCCTCTTATCTCTTATTTGAATCCTGCTCTAGCTTTATAATTTTGTTATATTTTCTTTTGAATTTTTTGGTATTGTTCTTTCAGTTTACATTGTTGTGTATTGTTTTCTTGCTTCTGCATAATTTCGTATAGATTTTTCCATGCTTTTCTGTATTTATCACATACATCATCTTTTACATCATAGTAATAATATTCCATTATATGAAGGTGCCATAGTTTATTTAGTCATTTCCCAGTTGATGGACATCTTTGCTTCTAGTTCTTAAGTTATCAAATATTATGCTATAAATATTGTAGAGTACATGGGAATTTTCCTCTTATTGATGACTTTCTGTGGGTATAAATGAGTATAGAAATTTTAATCATGTTTTCATAATTCCAAATTGCTTTCCAAAATGGTTGTACCATTCATAGCTTTAGCAACAATTGTATCAGTGTGCCTATCATTCCATAATCTCCACTGCCTAACATTGATTATCGCTATTTTTGTCATTTTTGCCAATTATCAGGTGTGAGGCAAAATCCCCAGGTTATTTTAACTAATGTTTTCTTTGTGAATATTTTGTTATTCTTTTGAGAACTGTTTGTTCATAAGCTTTGGGGAATGGCTACTTGTCTTATATGTATTTATTAATTGTTGATATATTTGGGGCTCTTGCCTAACCCCATCCCTGATTATTTAGGCTGCCTCTGTTCGATATCCTCCTCATCTCTTCTATATTCTCCTCAGGTTATCTTTTTCCTAATTTTGCTCAATATATTCTCTTTGGATCCATGATCTCCCATTCCCCTCAGATGCCAGTTGCCCCCCAAGATTTTAAATTTCCTTCCTCTTGAGGTAAGACATGTAGAATTTTGAAGTACAAAATTTCCCAGGTCAAATCTAGTGCAAGATCCTTTTCTCTCTTCACAGACCATCTTTGGAGCATTCATCATTTAACCTCCTTTCACCAACAAGTCTTCTTCCTTTCTTGTCCTTCCCTTTTCTCCTCATCCATTCCTCTACAACTTCTTTTTCTGAGACCTCAGAAGTCATTTTCCTCCTACTCATTGTTAGTCTTTGATTTGATCCTGGCATCACAGTCCTCTCCATCTTCCTGTTCATTCTCTCCACCCTTCCCCCCCCCCTCCCCCCCACTTCATGTGTGGTCTCAAGAAAGAACATTGATTCACCTGCAGGCAGGGTTGTGACCAAGTTCTTCCTATAATACCCCAGGGCCACCTCTTCTCTGTTACTTTTTTGTATACATTTAGACAAACATTTCTTACTGGTTTCTTCTCTGTTGTCCCTGATAGCTGCATTCATTCCTCCTGTGTCTATTGCTTGGAGTGTTTGAAAAGCTATTAAATAAGATCTAGTTTTAATTTTATTTTTAAAAAATTTTCAGGCAGCTTTTAACTACTGAATGTCCATCTTTTTTCATGTGTGATTAAGTTCAGATTTGCAGGGTAGGTGACCCTGAGCATCCTGAGCTTTGCTCTTTAGAACACATTATTCCATTCCCCACTATGTCTTATGGTGGGTGCAGAATAGTCTTATGTTATCAAAATTTATTTTCTTTTGGATTTGAAGGTCTTTCTTCAAATTCCTGATGTCTTGAAGAATTTGTTTCTGAATTTAATTTTAATTGTTTAATTTAGCTACTATACATTTTTTAGTTTATTGGATTGACTTTGTTATTTTCCTGAAGATGATCTGTGAATCCTTTCGGTTGTTATTTCATTTTCTGTGTTTAGAATATCTGGAAAGTTCTTTTCTGTTATTTTTATTACTCTTATTTTCTATTATTTCCTTAACATCCAGTACGATGTTAAGGTTTTATCTTGTGTTTTTTTGGAAGATCTCTGATCCCTAGGTTGTTTCTGTACATTCTATCTTTCAGATCAGTCTTTTTGCTTGCAGAATGAGCATATTTCCTTTAAATTATCTTTCTTTATATTTGCATTCTTAGTCTTTTGTTTTCTTGTTTCTTTGGTGAGACATGCTATTGCAGATTCCAGTTTTTTTTTTTTTTTAGTTGTGCTAATTATTTTTGAATGCAGGCCATAAATTCTGTTCTCATAATTCTCATTTCTCTTTTAAACCATTCAGGAATAGTGTGTTGTAGTTCCATGTTTTCTTTATATTTCACAGGATGCTCTGTTTTATTGAGTACTAAATAATTTTTTATCTTATAGTATTCATGAAGGCCTGAATTCATTTACTAGATCTGGAGGCCATACTTCCTTTTGTTATTTATGGGAGACACATTCCCATATGTTTGAGTTCTCTCTGTGAGTTCATGTAGTAGGTTAACTAATGCCAAAAATATATTCGCCCACAATGTAGAAATTATAGAGGTTAAAAACCTAGGTTTAATTTTTATGCCCAACCACAGGATCAGATCTCAAAAGATAACCTGAATTTTGGACAAAGTTTCTTTTAGGAAAAATTACATCAGAATGACAAAAGTTATTCATTTACATATTGTAATCTTATACATTCCTCTTTGGAGATAAATGTTAAAGAAAATATAACTACATTAATTCCATACTTGAGTGTAATAAAAGTTGAACAAATTTAATTAAACAAAATCATAATCTCATATATACCCTACAGAAACAAATATTGTCAAACAATATAGGTAGTCTTGAGTCAGGTTATAGATTAAACTACATTGAAAAGGTTCCCAGCGAGACTCTTTTCCAACAATGAGATGGCTGATGCCAGTTCTAGTGATCTTGTGATGAAGAGCCATCTACACCCAAAGAGAGGACTGGAAACTGAATGTGGATCACAACATAAGTCTCACTCTTTTTGTTGTTCGCTTGCATTTTGTTTTCTTACTAATCTACTTTCCTTTTTGATCTGATTTTTCTTGTGCCACAAGAGAATTGTATAAATATGTTTACATAATAAATATGTTATTGGATTTAACATATTTTGACATGTATAACGTATATTGGATTGCTTGCCATCTAGGGAAAGGGGTGGAGGAAGGAAGGGAAAATCTGAAACACAAGGTGCAAGGATCAATGTTGAAAAATTATCCATGCATATGTTTTGAAAATAAAATGCTTGAGAGACACACACACACACACACAGAGAAGGAAGGAGAGACAAAATGAGAGAAGGAGGGAGAGACAGAATGAGAGGAGGGAGGGAAGAAGAGAGAGAGAAAAAGGAGGAGGGGAGAGGCGGGAGAGGGAGAGAGGGAAAGGTTCCCAAACAGACTAATTGAGGGGGAAGATTTATAAGTCACCAAGATAACCAAGAAGACTGATCTGGTGAGAAATCCTTCTTAGGTCACTTAACCTGACTAATCTAATTAAATTCTTTTGATCCCCTTTGACTTCTGTCCAAGAAATATCAGTCTCCCCTTATTTCAGATTTTGGTCAGATAAAGTTAATATTATGACAGACTTTTAGTTAACCAAAATTTGCAAGATGAATGGTTCAGAGTCCTGAATAATAAAAGAAAAATGCTATTCCCTAGTTGATGGGCATTCCTTCAATTTCCAATCCTTTGCCATCATGAAGAAAATAGTTACTAAGAATATTTTGCACAAATAGGTCCTCTCTTCTTTTTTATGATCTTTTTAGGATGTGTGGTATTGTTGGACAAAGGGTAAGCACAGTTTGGTTTCCCTTTGGGCATAGTTCCAAATTGCTTTCCAGAATAGTTGGATTAGTTAATAACTCCACCTACAGTACATCAGTGTCCCAATTTTCCTACTTCCCCTCCAACAGTTTTCATTTTCCTTTTTCATCGTATTAGCAGAAACTAACTATATTGAAAAACCACTATTGGAGGCTTTTTTTTAAAGTTAATATGACTGAAAGTTATGAACTTCCAATGTAGAAAGTGGTGAACTGAATTTTGGAGGAAATAGAGGATTCAAAGCAACAAAGGTAAGAAGGGAGTGCATTCAGGTATGGATTGTGGGATAGTTAGGGAAAAGGCATAGGAAGTAGAAAGAGCAGCATTGTGTGTGAGGAATAGTCCTCCTGGCTAGACTGCAGTATGATGGAGAAGGGGTGATATTGAAAGGGAGCATCAGTATTGAAAAGATACTGTGGCTTCACAACATTTTATGCCTGTGCTATTGCAAAAGCTTGCTTGATTGCTCTCCTTGCCTTGTTGCACTCCATTCCAGTTCATCCTCCACTCACCTGTCAGTTTGAGCAAGTTTACTGTCATCTTCCTGAAACATTCTTACTCTGCATCTCTGCCTCCTAATTTCCCTGGTTTCTTATAAGACACATCTAAGGTCTCACCTTTGCAAGAAGCCTTTCCAGATTTGGGACTCTGGATTATTTTAAAATAATTCTGTAGTCGTCTTGTTTGCAAGCTGTCTTTCATTAAACTGAGCCTCCTTAACATTGTCATTTGCTTCTTTGTATTTTGAGTGTATACATAGCATATTACATAGTTAGTAGAGTGCTAATTGACCTATATACTGAATTAAAAACTCTGAACACTTTATAGTTTAAAGATACTAGAGAACTATTGAGTAGCAGAAAGAGACCAATGTTTTAGGAAATTTGCTTCCGCAGCTGTTTGTGTGTACAGGCATGTGTTTATTCTATCTTAATAGAATAGAATGTTTTATGCTGGTGTTTGGTGTTGTGGGTTTCTTTTAAGAGAGGAAAGCATGGATTCTCCCAATTTTTGATGTATTATTTGTTCAGTTTACTTATTAGATGGAAAATTCCTAAAAAACATTAATATTTACTAATAAAATTTTCTTGTTTTTGTTGAATTTATACTATTTTCTCTTTTAATGACTTAAATTTGTAAATTTGAAAGTATAAAAAAATCACTATTGTATGTGTAGTCAAAAATTTCCCTCATAGGCACATATATTAACCTAGTGCTTTGGAGTTAGATGTAACAAGACGAAATGCTCCTTTACGTTGTCTTTTAGTGGAAGAAATCAAAACCAATAAATTGATGGACCAATTTGATTGATATGGGCAGTTACATAATCTTGAGCTTGTTGATCTGGACCATGTTTATTGTTAAACTGAAATACTAAATGAATGTTTACTAAACTGTCTGTAGCTACCCTTGTTTCTTTACTGAGGATGCTTTCAAAGTAGAATTTTTGATTGACAACTCCTGAGTTTATTAGCATATATTTTTGTGATTCTCGCATTTTAAATTTCTGCATAGTATTGAAGCTTCTAGACTTGGAGAAATGATCAAAGTTTTTTTTTTTATATTTGATATATTTTCATTGTGATTAATCATTATTTTTAGATTAAAAAGTCACAAATTTGGATTTTGAATTCCAAGTTTTATAATCTTTCTATAAAGTGTGGGTGTCCTAAATACTGGATTTTCATATTTTCTGATGTTAGAATACACACACACACACACACACATACTCTCTCACTCTCTCACACATACACACACATAAAATTTATGGTAAAAGTGGAACCAACCAGTGGGGCAGCTAGATGGTTCAAAGGATAGAGCACTGGCCTTGGAATCAAGAGGATTTGGGCATCTAGCAATGCACTAATATATATTTGTAGTACTAAAATATGTATTGGCATTTAAATATGAAAAAGAAATTTCCTTCTAAAATTAGAGGAAGCATTGTTTAGGGAATAAACAATTTAAGGGGAAAAAGGCAAACTGGGAAATTTTTCTTTTGAACATTACATCTAAAAATTTAATATGCATATGATGTAGTTGTAGATGGAGGATGGATGTGAAATTATGAGTATATTATTTTGTGACACAATGAAATTCAAATGTTTTGATTCATGAGGTGGTTCAAATGCATAAATTTGTATATGTGTGTTCTGAGGTCTGGATCTGTGATCCTGTTTGATTCTCTGTACGATCACTTTCACAGAGGTGGAACCGTATTTATACTTAATATACGTCAATATTTCAAAACAACCTAGTTTGATAAGCATGGATACTCCCTTGCCAATGTAGTCCTCCTTCTGTCCCATACTGGACAGACCACATGAATTGATGTAGTCTTGCTTATTTATCAACTGGTCCCCAGCCTTCTGGTGATAAACCCATTTTCCCAGTTTTAGGTGGGTGGGTCATTGTCAAAGACCTTTGTCAGGTCATAACTTGAAACTGTTCCAGCTTGAAGGTGTACCTGCCAGAGCTTGTGCTCTTTTTGGGGAGCAAGGATTACCTCCATACCAAAAAGGAGCATTAGCATGGGACTTTTGTAGAAGATTTCTATTTGAGGAAGTTCTAAACTAATATCTTCTTATTCCACTGACAATGAGGATGACAGTATCCAGAGCTTCTCATGAATTATATTCCCTCCTAGTATGGTTTTCAGTTCAGAGAATAGAGCAGCTTGGGAACATTATAGTGATCTGAAGAAATCTCTGGAAAACTTGTTATTACTTAGAATCCATTGGAATAAATTGTGGCATTACTATTTGGCTAAGTATCTAGTGCTTGCATTAACCAGGTTGAGGTTTAGTAGATGGGAACATATGAGACATGAAATCAGAAGATTTAGGTTAGACCTTTGATTCTTCTGCCTTTAGGACCAGTATGACCTTGTGAAGGTTATTTTACTCTTAATATCACTTTGCTTATTTTTTAAACTAAGGGACTGAACTATGGAATCTCTAATCAAGGTCTTTTGTGTTATCTGTTGAGGAATTCCATGTTTAGTGAGGAATTGTGTTTAATCTAAACAAACAGGTGTAGCAAAGCTATCTGAGACACACAAGTCAGTGGTGTTATTGCTGGAATATTATAGCTGAATATAGAGAATAAAGCCTTTTCTTTTTCCTTCCTCTTAGATATTTGTATCATGTTTTGACCAAAAACACCACAGTAACAGAACAAAATCGCAACTTGCTTGTGGAGACTATACGTTCCATCACGGAGATTCTTATTTGGGGGGATCAGAATGACAGCTCTGTATTTGAGTAAGAATTTTGACTTTTTGTTTCTTTTGAATATTTTTCAAAATTTACACAATACATTGTCCCTAGGGACATCAAGACTTAGGTCTAGATTTTCTTTGTATATTTGCATATGGCTCAGGTCATTGTTGCTACAATATAAAGATTTAACATGTAAATTTAAAAAGAGCATATCAAAGATTTAAAACTGTTGCCTTCAGAAATCTCAGTATAGTCATGTATAATTTTATTTCCTAAACAATGTCTGGTGATCTTTCCAGAGATGTGAGAGAATCCTCTTCCACTTAGATTTAAAATGAAACTAATTTGAATGCTATCTTTAAAAGAAATAAGGATATTCTGAAAAATTTTATATGCTTACTCAGCTCTTTAGTTAAATGAGAAAGGCAAAATTACTCTTGTAAAATCCTAATCTACATCCCTTTAAAATGCTACCAGTTTGATGGTGGTGTTAGGCGCTAAGAGAAAAATATTATAGATTCAAAAGAAATTGCTTAGGATCTTTAAAAAGAACTTGGAAAAAAAGTTATCCTTGGGGTGCAAAGATTATTAAAGAAAGGATTATAACAACTAAATTTTCTCATCTTAGGAGAATACAAATTTAAGAATAAACTAATAAATAATGATTTATATGATCTGAAGAGAAGTGAGAATGTAGGCTTCTTGACTTTCTGTCTGAACTTTTCTGTTCTCAGTAAACAAATATTCAGATAATTTTAGATTAATTGAAAAATGTTTTTAATCAATCTTGAAACTTGAAAATTTTACCTAAAGATCAGTTAGTAACACTAGACAAATACTGAAGCCTAGACAAATATTAAAGCAAAATATTAAGTAGATGAATTTAAGTGGAAAGTAGTATTTATTGGTTTTATAATTGTAAATGATTTCTTACTTGTTTAGCAGGTAAAGTGAGTACATTTCCTATCCTGTCAAATTCTACTTCAGTTCTTCTTAGAATAGATGATTTATTTCCATGTCCTTTGTAGTGAGATAAAAGGGATGCATTTTATTGAATTTTTAAGCACCTGTTCCTTGAATGCTCACTACTGCAAAACTGAAGAACTTTTCAAATGATATTTCTCTCTCTTGTACAGGAAGACATTTTTCTTCATTTTGAACTCATGGTTGGGGGTTTTAATCATAATCATCTACTGTGTACTGTGAAGTATATATGATTTTAAATGAAGAGTGTGAGTATGAAAAATGAATCACTAACTCTCTTAATTATATCCTAGCTTTTTCCTGGAGAAGAATATGTTTGTTTTCTTCTTGAACATTCTGCGTCAGAAATCTGGTCGTTATGTCTGTGTTCAGCTGCTACAAACCTTGAACATCCTTTTTGAAAATATCAGTCATGAGACCTCACTTTGTAAGATTGCTTTTTTTTTTTTTTAAACTTTGACTATTTACGAAGCTATTTACATCTGTGGCTTGTAATTTAAAATAGATCATCAGTAAAATAAGACAATTGTTTGGCTATTTCTGAATGATTATTTTTCATTCTATTTAAATATCTATCTGCAGAAACCTTCAGTTGTAAGGATGTTGACTAGTGAATTCTATATGAATGTAAGTTGACTTGGTAATATAGATAATCCCCAACTCACAAATGAATTATTGTTACAAAATAGAAAGGTGACCTTAAAAGTGATCAAAGGGATGATGGTACCATTAAGAAAAAAAAGCAAAGTTGGGAAGAGAGGTATGTTTTGGGAGAAAGACATTCTCAATTTAAGGTGCCAGTAAGATATCCAATTATAATTGCCAGCAGGCAGTTTCAAATAGAGGACTGGAGCTCAGGAAAAGAGTTGGAGCTGACTAAAAGCATGCAAATGTTTCATCTTCACAGAGGTGTTAACTTATGCAATGAGAATAAAATCAATCATCAAGGAAATCTTCAAAAAACTCCCTTCCTCTCCCACCCCATCAAGCATCAGTTTTCAAAACCAATTATCTTAGGCAACAGTATTTCTATTTGGGATTTCCATTATTAGCATTGCAATGATACTCTTTGCTGTTAGTTTTCCTTACAAAGAAATTTCAGCTATATTATCAAATAAACTTTGGAACCATCTTTGACTTTTCTATTTCTTGGCCTTTGGTCCAATCAATTGTCAAGTTTTGTCAGTAACTCTTCATTCTTTTGAAAGTATTCCTTCCTTTTCATGCATATAGTTAGTACCTTTATTTAGGTTCTTTATTACCTCCTGGCTGGGCTTTTGAGACAACTTCCTAACTGATATCCCTCTGAGCTGCAAGTTAGGTTTAAAAAATTTTTTTAAAATTTAAATTAAAAAACAAACAAACAACAGGTCTAGTCATGTTCTCATACACTGAAAGTTCCTTTCCCTATAGGATAGAA
Organism: Sarcophilus harrisii; assembly: GCF_902635505.1. Lineage (NCBI taxonomy): Eukaryota > Metazoa > Chordata > Mammalia > Dasyuromorphia > Dasyuridae > Sarcophilus > Sarcophilus harrisii. The sequence goes on along the minus strand of NC_045426.1, from coordinate 304,153,336 downwards.
TATATGATCCTTAGCATGGCATTCAAGACCACTTATAGTCTGGCTCCAAGAAAACTTCAGAGCAGGAGATCAGTGTCTTGAAGTAAATAGTAAGAATAGGAAAAGCAAGAAGAAGGAGAGAAGGCTGTGAAGGTGCAGGGAATTTTGTATGTTTGTGTACATATGAAAAAGAAACACTGCCTCGGACAGTGTATGGTGGAAGACAGTAAAAATACATGATATGTCTCCTTATCCTTCTGAGAAGGAAGTAAAAGAGACATTGGTAAAGAACCAGTCATAGAATTGTAAGCTAGTCAAACCCTTGCATGAACAAGCATCCCCCTACAACGTACTTGACAAGTAGTCATTTCCAGCTTTGCTTGAAGGCCTCTCCTGAAATGGAGAGCGACGTAACAGTCTTTTATGCTGGCCACAGCTTGTCTGGGATGCCTCAGAGTAAGTAGGGTCTGTCACTAATTTTGTATGAGTGGGGCAGTCGCAAGTTGAGGAATTTTTAATTTCTTCATTTTGTCTCTGGTTTTGAGAGATATCAAGTAGCCTTAATAATGTGGGCTGCCCAAAATGTTACTAGTGTTATGGGTCCCCTGGGTTATATTGGGGTCTGTAGGATTTTATTCTAAGGTAAATAGAGAGCTGGATCTTTTTAGAAATGTACAATCTAGGTTAGTAATTAACAGTAACCTTTAGAAAGCACCATAATGAGGACAGATAAATATAAACATGTAAGTTGTTAAAAATTACCTTTGAATCAGGAGCTTTACTTCATTCTTATTAGTTATGTTAATAACTTGTGCTCACCTGACTCCCTCCTTCCTTTAGAGAAAGGGCACAGTCTAACCTGATGACATTCGTAAACATGAAAAACATCACTAAATTATAGTTTCCTTAGTCCTAAAATGAGGATGATGGCTTATTTAGAAATCTGTGTTGGTAAATAGTAATGGGAAGGCTCAAAACTATATATCCTTGGTCTTTCACCACTTTTTATTAATTTGCTTCTCTTTACAAAGTTTTATACTTGAATTGGGAAAGATTTCAAAATAAATAAGACAGGTCTACTCCTAACTGATGTTTATAATCTAATTGAGAGGAATACAGTCCATTCGCAAATAGCTATAATACAAAATAGACCATAGTGATGGTTGAAAGAGTTACAAAGTGCTTTGCATTAGAAAGCATTGGACATGTATGGAGAATAATGAGTAATCCTTAAATTTAGACTTTATATATATGTAAAGTTTATGAAATTTAGCACAATATTAAGACATTTTTTAAAATGGATATGCCAGTTATACCCAAGAAAGTGAAGAATATAATTCATAAACTCTGGACAATTTGGTGCTCATATATAATTTCATATTTGTGAAAATGCCAGTGTATCTTCACTACTATTTATCACTTCTATCTCCCCTCTTTTCCTTCCCTCAGCTAAGGTTTTGTTTTTTCATTGTAGATACTTTATTTGATTTTGATGGAAGACATTCAGATTTGTTAGAGAGTTGATCTTGCATAAGTTCTGAATAGTTTAAAATGTTAAAACTTGTGCTTGTTTTGTACCTGAAACGGAGATGCTTACTACTACTGTGGTAAGCTTGTTTCAGAATATTTATTTAACGTCTCAGTTTCCAATATGAATTAACACGTAGTTTTTGGCTTTTTTGTTCCCAGATTACTTACTCTCTAATAACTATGTAAATTCTATCATTGTCCATAAATTTGACTTTTCTGATGAGGAGATTATGGCATATTATATATCATTCTTGAAAACACTTTCATTGAAACTCAACAATCACACTGTTCATTTCTTTTACAATGAGGTAAGTGTATTGAAACAATTTTTTGAAAGCTAAATTATGAATAAATGTGTGTATATATATATATATATATATTAGCCTATATAGTATTGCCTATATAGTATAGTATTCTAGATATGAATCTTATTTTAAAAAGTATGTAACCTACTTTAAATAGTCTGTAGTAGTTCATTATTGGCATGGTAATCCAAAAGTAATCAAAAAGTAATTTTTTGTTTTTTGCAGTAGATTTACCTTTCTTATTTTAATGTCAAAATTAGTTTGGGATTGTTGAACACATTATGATTGATTGTGAGAAGTACCTAAAAGTATATTAGATGAGGAAAAGTCTTCTTGGGATTTAAAATTTGCTAGGTATTAGCCCTAACTATGCAAGGAAAGGTAATTTGAGGATCAGACTGTTAATAGTCTCTGCGAATTTATAAGAAATGAAAGTATGACAAATTGAGCCTTATTTTTTCCCCTTCTAATCAGCATAGAGTGGACTCATATATAGATTATAAAAGACAGAATCTTTTCTATATATGCATGATATCTAGATCTGTGAAGCTATGGAGGTGGAGCATAGTTTACTACAAGCCATAATCAGATCAGAAAATCAGAATACACAGTTATCTGTAGGGGTCTCTCTGGTTCTCACAGATTTAAAGTAAATCACTTTATTCTCAAATTTATTGTGAAGGATATCAATTCAAAGGTGTGGTTTATTTTGCTAATTCAGAATATATATTAATTGAATGGTTGCTATATACAAAGTTTTGCACTAGGTTTAGAAGAAATAGAAGTAAATAAGGCATGATCTCTGGCCCTAAGAATTTGCATTCCAGTATTGTTCTAGACTGTACTTAAAGTTATGCATATATGAAACATTTTGGCTTTTACTTGACCTCCTTCTTTTATATAAAGGAACTGTGGTGGGAGAAAAAATGACCACAAGAGGGCAGTGAGGTCATTGTTAATGCTTTTCAAGTTTTTTTTTTTTTTTTTTCCTCTTCCCTTCCCCACCTAGATTTGGATCATATAATATAGGAGATAGGGTGTAACTACTGCATTCATAGTGTGTTTTCTTTTTTGGGTTTTTTAGTGAAATACTAGGATGGGGAAAATTCTTGAAATTTTGTAATTTATTTTTCATGGCATTTATGTTGTAGCACACAAATGACTTTGCCCTATACACAGAAGCCATCAAATTTTTTAATCACCCCGAAAGCATGGTCAGGATTGCTGTAAGAACCATAACTTTAAATGTTTATAAAGGTAAGATGTCATGTATTTGTTCATATAGTTCTTGCTTCCTATCTTAGTAGTGGATTCTAACTCATGTTTTTGTGCATTTCTTTATTTTGAGGTTCAACTATTTTATTCTAAACTGAGTACAGAAATCATGTACCTAAATGAAGTCTTTTAAAATTGACTTTTAATAATTACAACTTAACTAGCATCTCATGCATTTTTTCAACCCCATTTTTATGTACTATGCATAAGAATGGACAAACTAGATATATATTATGATACATTAGAAGTAATTATATTGAAAAAATTTGAACTACATAAAGAGTTTGGGTAGATATTTAGTTGTAAGAGAAAGGAAGATTGGAATTAATTCTATTATTTTTGCATATAAAATGTGAAAGACAGTGTTGCATGGTGGAATAGAGAGCCAACTTCAGAACCAGGAAGACCTGGATTCAAGTCCCACTTTTGACACAACTTAGCTGTGTGACTTTAGGCAGGTCACTGAATCTGTTAGTGCTAAAACAGCTAAGACTATTAATTGCTGGGAAGGTGCTAGTCTGAATTAAGGAATCAGCAAAATCACAGTCTGGCCCCTTTCCCTGTGTAAAATGTAGAGTTGAGTTATATGATCTTCTTTCTTTAATGTATAAAATCATTTTCATCTTCATGACCAGGAGAGGGCAGCATAATATTATTAGTTAGAATCTGCAGCATGCAACATTAATATACTCTTTTTCTTTCAAGATGTTGCAACATGTAGAATACTGCATCTAATAGTGAATAATAACTTTCTGTGTATCTTTATATACTGCTGCAAATACTGAGTTTATGTATATTAATTTCCCAAATTGGAAAATGTCATCTCAGTGGCAAGCTCTTTGAGGCTTTATGCTCAAAGATATCATTTCAGTATGGTGGTATTATTTTTGCTTTTGTCAACAGAGGGTCACACTGTTATGATATAGTTAGGTCTGCATTTTTTCAAGAACCAAAGGTTTAGAACATTGCATATTGGAAATTGTGAATCTGATGTTCTAATTAAAGTTTGCACTAAAGTTTTTGTTTTAGAATGTATTAAATTTTAGAGCTTCTCCAATTAATGAATTTGAAAAATGCATTAGTTAATTCTGAGGTAGTAGTTTCTTGCTTTCTGGTTTGTACTTGTTCTTTTCTAACCTATATCTTTTAGTTTAGATGCTTCCTGCTTTAGCTATTTATCCCTTTGGGCGGATGTCTCACCATCCCAGTTCCTAATCCTGTTAACTGTTGTCTGTTTTTTGCCCTTCCTTCAATGATGATTCCTGTGTTCCTTATTGCAGTGTCATGTAAGTTATTAACCACTCTTGGTTTTCAGCATTCTTGCTTTATTCTTACATGTAAACAAAAAGATTTGCTTGAAAGTGATAATGCTTTCTGCTTTAATCTAACTAAACTTGCTACCTTTAGACCGATAGGGAAATAAGCCCTTTAATAAGTGCTATTAATATTCAATCAGATTAACTTGTCATGCTGATATAAATGCCATAATAATTTAAGGAAAAGTACCTTAAGATCAACATTTTTAACCAACTCCCAAAAAAGATTTAGAATATTAATGTTAATTTTCCTTCCTTGAAATTTTCTGCAGAAAGTTGATTTCTTTTCTTTTGTAAACTTTCCTAGTGGATAATCAGGCCATGCTGCACTATATCAGAGATAAAACTGCAGTCCCTTATTTTTCCAATTTGGTCTGGTTTATTGGAAGTCATGTGATTGAATTGGATAACTGTGTCCAGACTGATGAAGAGTAAGTAACTTTTACCTGGTCCTTAATTAGCTGAAAGTATTACTTCTTGAACAATGTACTTTTCATTGGGGAATAGAGTAGATTACTACAAATGAGCATCCTTGTTTAGTCATCAATTGCATATACTTGAGTAATTTCCCTGCTAAAATACTATTCTCCAGGTTTCCATTTTCTGTATCATTCCCCAAACCCCTGACAATAGTAATTTTTTTGCTATGCCAAAAATTATACTGGGGAAGGAGGGATAGTAAGAGAGAAGAGAAACTGACTATTTAAGGGACAATCCAGTAGTTGCACTACCTTATACTTTATCTTCATTCCAGGGATATTAGATTCAAATTTGAAATAGTTATTTTTCTTTTACAGGCATAGGAATAGAGGAAAACTGAGTGACTTGGTAGCAGAACATCTTGACCATCTGCATTACCTCAATGACATACTTATTATCAATTGTGAATTCCTAAATGATGTGCTCACAGACCACTTACTCAATAGGCTTTTTCTGCCTCTTTATGTATATTCACTGGTAAATCAAGACAAGGTGAGTTTGGAGCATAATGGAGGTATCATTATGACAAACATAATGGAAAAGCCAGCAGGTATTCAAAAAGGAACAGTTACTTGTTTTGGGCAGAGGTCCAAGAATCCTAGTGCCTGATATAGGCTACAGAAATTAAAATCATTTCCCTTTTCTTTTTCTATGATTATTATTTTTAGACCATAAACCAATTATTTCAAACAAATTATTGACACTAGAAAAAAACTTGAAGCCTTTAATTTTTTTTTCCTTTTTTGGGGGGAAGGGATGAAGGTTTTTGTGTATTTCTCACTTGAGGTTTTGATTACTTGTAGCATACTTATATATCTGCAATAAGTATTTGATCTGGAGAAGATTCAGTAGAAGGAACAAATCTCTTGAGTAATAAAAATACAGTGCAAGTGTGAATACTCACTAATATTTTGAATAAGTACTAAGTGAATATCCTGACAAATGGCATGACATCCCACCTCCTGCTTATGTTGGTCTGGTTTTTGGTCATCTTTAAACATACTAAAGTTACCTTAACTATTTAAGATTTAGAGAATCCTTTTTAAAAATCAGTTCCAGGAGACCAGTATAATTTGAGAACCAGTCTGAAATCTTGATCTTGGATTGAGATCAGTTTTAGATACAATCTAATTGCCTTGTGTGAGTCCATTTTATTACATATAGAACCTTACCAGAACTGATTAGCATTTTGGCCTTTTCTGGAATAAGAATGACTATGATCTATGTGAAGGAATCTCTAGGGCCAATTCTGATCTGGACCTTTGAAACTTGGATCTTATTAATTGGAAATGGTTGGAGGAGGAAGAAGTTGAAATTAAAGGATACTGGGAATTTGCTTCATTATGTTACATTAGAAGAACAGGGGGAAAAATCCCAGCAGGGCACAAGATTTTAAGATATCATCTATAAATTATTTTTTCTAAGTATACCTATACTTTCCTTTCCTTTAGGGAAATAAGAAAGACAGACAACAAATTAAAACTATTAAAGTACTAATCAAATCCAAGTGAAGCCAGTTTGAAAAAATGTCTACATTTTCTACCTAAAACATTCATCTTTGCTTCTTATACTTCAAAAGTTGCCTTACAGGAATTGGACACCACAAGAGTCCTTTCTTGTAAGCCTGCTTTTCTACTAAAGCAGCTGTTTGAAATTAACATTCCAGAGAATTTAAGGAGAAAATTGAAGGCTATTTTCTGAAGTCTTGGAGCTAAATTCTTTGTTAATGAAGATGATTTTAAGATGAAAAATGACATAGTTGTAAATAGTGTTAAGTGAAGTTCTTTCTATCAGTAATTTATTTTGTGAAGAACAGTTTTATATAAATGAAGGAGAGGATAATGTGGAAAAAACAAATTAATTATTTAGGGTTTTATAGTTTGCAATAATTACTTTACTTTTCTGTTTTCAGTGTTTGTATGACTTGCACATATTTTCTTCTCATCTCTTTCCCTATTGTCCCTTTCCCTTTTTTCTTCCCTCAGGGAGGAGAACGTCCAAAAATAAGCCTTCCAGTTTCTCTCTATCTTCTGTCACAGGTATGTTTATTGGCTTTATTGTTTCACTACAGTATGTCAAGATTTTCCAACTGATTAATTTTGAGTGATGCTTTGTAGGGAATCTTCTTTAATAATAGCTATTATATGCCATCTTCTCTTTTTTGGTCCTTACTCTGAAGCATTATCTTAGAGCTGGAATTAAAAAATACAAATTGTGGGAAATTTTGCTTTATGCTTTTCTGATAAAGATTTGAAATCCAGAATTCATAAAGAATGGATTTGCATGTATTAAACTGATAATGAATAATAATAAACATTTTCAATAGAAGGGCATACTATTAATAACTACATGAAATATACTTCTACTCCATAATAATAAAGAGATGTAAATTAGGACAACTTTAGAATATAACCTTGAATGATAAAAAATAGCAAAAAATTCTAGAGTGTTGGCTAGAGTGCAGGGGAAATGTTGGTGGAGCTATCAATGATGAAATGTTTTGAAAGAGAAATATGATAATGTACAATGAATCATAAAACCAGTTATGCATTTTGATCAGGTGGTTCTAGTTTTAGGACTAAGTAACTTGTCTATGGTCATATAAGTAGCAGAGTTTGGAGGGGAATGAGAATCCTCGACTCTTAATGTAAAATCTTCTTTGTCTATCATTCAGAAATTAGAAACTCTTATATTCAGTGATTAAAGAACGGTTGAACACATTATGACATGTTAATATAAGAAATATTTCCAAAAACTATGACCAAAGCACTATCAAAATGTGCATACTCTTTGATCCAGTATTGTTTCTACTGGGCTTATGTCCCAAAGAGATCATAAAGGAGGGAAAGGGACCCACATGTGCAAAAATGTGGCAGCTGTTTTTGTAGTGGCAAGAAACTAGAAACTAAGTGAATGCCCATCACTTGGAGAATGGCTAAATAAGTTTTGGTATATGAATGTTGTGGGAATATTGTTATCTAAGAAACAATCAGCAGGATGATTTCAGAAAGTCCTGGAGAGACTTACATGAACTGAGGCTAAGTGAAATGAACAGAACCAGGTCATCATTGTACATGGCAACAAGAAGATTATACGATGATCAGTTCTGATGATGGCTCTCTTCAACATTGAGGTGATTCAGACCATTTCCAATGATCTTGTAAATGAAGAGAGCCATCTACACCCAGAGAGAGGATTGTGGGAAGTGAATATGGACTACAGCATAGCATTTTCACTCTTTTTTATTGTTGTTTGCATTTTATTTTCTTTCTCATTTTTTTCCTCTTTGATCTGATTTTTATTGTGCAGCAGGATAATTGTATAAATATGTATGTATATATTGGATTTAACATATTTTTTTTTTACCATGTTTAACATATATTGGATTACTTGCCATCTAGGGGAATGGTTGAGGGAAAGGGAAGGAAAATTGTAAAACAAGGTTTTGCAACATTCGGTGTTGAAAAATTATCCATGCATATGTTTTGAAAATAAAAAGCTTTTAATTAAATTTCCAAATGCCAGTAAATGTGAAATTATAAGGACTTGTGGAAAAATAAAGTGATGCAAATTGAAATCAATAGAACCATAACTATATATTAACCATAATTATGTTAAAACATCAAAAAAAAAACCCAAAAATAGCAAACTGGGCCAGAAAGTGATATAATACAAAAAAAAAACCCATTATTTATAAATTCATTTAGTTAACTTTTAAATGCTAAGGGTTTTATGTAAAGTTTCATTCCTTAGTTTGAATATATTTTAAATTATTTTTGCTTCTAGTTATGTGTAATAGAATAAAAATTTTAAATACCATTAGAAAATATGACTTTTCTAGTGTTAGAGTAAAGTAGGTGTTATCTACCATCTTCATAACAACAAAAATATGCTTGAAATGAAATGAAAAACAAAACTATACTTACACATTCATAGATGCATAGGTTTTTGGAGTTGGGAAAGACTTAGGATATCATTTATTCTATGTCTAATTTATCAGATGAGGAAACTTAGGCCCTAAAAGCTTGTCATTTTCTCATGATCATCCAAGTATTAAGTGCTAGAATAGAGTTGAAACTCAGATTTCCTGACTTTAAATAAGAAGTTCTTTCCATTATATCATCTTAGTAATCTATAGACTAGATTTCTAAGAGCATTTATAGGATGCTCATAATATTTTAGAAATCCATAGTTTTTGTTTTTAACAATGCAAAAATCTTGTTTATGGAATTTTGAAGTTAAGCCCTTAACTTCAAGACTAAGGATGCACTTACTAAGTACATCACAATATAGTATTTCATGTAGTAGAATTGTATTTTTAAAAAATTTATTGTTTTTGTTATTTTTTTCATGCCAAGTTGGAATATTACTTTCTGTTAAGTAAACTTGTAGCAATTCTCATTCTTTTCATCTCATGAGTTTGTGTATTTGGCTAAAGCTGTCTTTTTCTTTTCACTACCTCAAGAATTGTACTTCCTTCCCATGATTGCGTAATATTTACATGAAGGGAAAAATTCTATGGTAACTTAGTTATGTAACCTTTTAAAATATTTTTATTATGAATAACCCACATTCTTAAGTCATCTAGTTTTATTGTCAAATATTCAAATATTTGACCATAAGTTGGTTCTATTTCTGAAAATAGAATTATTTATCTTCATGAAAGGGAGTGCTTATGATCTTAGTTCCTGAGCTTTATGCCATTTGGGGATAAAAGTTTGTTTCATATTTCTCAATGTGAACTTTGAGTTGAGATCCTTCCTACCTCCTTTTGAGGGATAAATTTCTGGCTTCTGATGCTGACTGAATAATTATGATGTTCATGAATTTTTCTTGTTGTAGGTTGTTGTCTTTAATCTCATATATGATTATTCAAACGCTCAGAATTTAGAACCCTAGCTGATTTTGGCAAGTGGATACTTGGTCCTGTCACCTTATGAAAAAAAATACGCCAACATAGCCTATTTAGTATTCTGGGAGTTAAGTAGGCTCTTCTTACTGGTCATATTCATGACATTGAGAATTTGGTAGAAAGTAAAAACATTCTCAGCACATTTTTGATCATTCCTTTTGAACCCTGTTAAATGGCAGCATATTTTAGAGTTCTGGATCGAAGTGTACAAGACCTGAATTCCTCCCTCTTTCACTCATGGACTGGGTGACTTTGGGCAAGTCATTTACTTCTGACCCTCCATTCCTCATCTGTAAAATAGGATTAATAATAGACCTTACCTCAGAGAGTTGTTGCAAAGATCAAATGAAATAATGTGAGTGTATTAATGTAAGTGAGAGTATAAAGCATTTAGTAAACCTTAAAATGCTATAGAAGTACTGGTTGTTGTTATTCTAAAATCCAACCTAATTTTAGTTCATTGAATATGACCTACTACTTCTCATCTCTGTGCCTTGGACATGTCTGTTCTCTGTGCCTGGAATGTTCTGCCCCCTCACCTTTGCCTCTTTCTCTGGCTTCTTTGATGATTCACTCAAATTTCACTTTCTACAAGAAACTTCTCCCAGTTCTTCTAGCGACAAATGCCTTACCCTGTCTCTTGCCTCCCCCTCTCCCCCAGATGGCCTTCCATTTATTCTGATATATCTTGTATCTGTCCAGCTGTTTACATGTTTGTTACCCTATTAGAAGGGAAACTCTCTTAAGGGCAGAAGTTATTTTTGCCTTTCTTTGTAATTCTAGACATTATCATAGTGTGTTGCATATGGGAACTACTTAATACTTAATAAATACTTGTTGACTGACTAATACTAATATTAGTAGTATAGAACATCTATGTTCTGTTGTTAGGGAAGAATTTAAGAAGTCTTTGTTGTTGTTTTTTCTTTCTGTTTTTCTCCTTTCTTCCTGATTGAATTCAGTATATATATTATTTTTCTGATTCTATTTTCTTTGTTCTCTTCTTTTAACAATTAATGTTTATCTATACACTGATTTTTTCAAATTTTAAAAATTCTTATTTATAATTGTAATTGTGTAATTATATTATATTATATTTATATGCCATGGTTTATTCAGCTATTCCTCAACTTGTAGACAGCTTGTTTCTAGTTCTTTGGAATGAGAATAATACTCCCATAAATCTTAGGTATTAAATATTCTTGAGCAAGTTGTTTCTGCTTCTCTAATGTGGGATTGGGGGGAAAAGATATCTAAGCTCCTTACAGTTCTAAGATTTTTACTTTGCCCAAATGAAATTATTTTATCTATTCAGTAAAGAGAAACATATTTGCAAATGCCACATTCTAATAAATCATTTCTCTTTTTCATTAGGTTTTCCTAATTATACACTATGCACCACTGGTGAACTCATTAGCTGAAGTCATTCTGAATGGGGATCTCTCCGTGTTCTGTTGTAGGTCTGAACAAGATATTCAGAGAAGTTCTGTAAGTCTTTCACTTCCATAATGTACATTGACTACATTAATGAAAGAATACCTTGATTTTTTTTTTTTTTTTTTTTTTGGTAAGGTCAAAATAGGTATTTTGTTTGTATAATTAATGCTTGAGAGAAGCAAAAGAGCTAATGGATAGGGGCTGGCTTTGGGTCTAAAGTGACCTGGATTCACATTGCCTCAAATGCATACTGGGAAGCTTAAGATCACTTAAACTTCCAGGGCTCCAGGCCTTTGCCTGTCACTTGGATATAGGAATTTCCCCATCTTCGAGGCCCCTAAACTAATTAAATCACAATTGAGGACACAAAACCAGAAGGCTTTCTCTGAGCTGCTTTCCTGGATCTCCCAGGTTTGAGTTCTCTCTTTTCTTCTTCCTCAAGTTACTTTCTGTTAAATTTATTTGCATATATGGTATATTATATACTCTTCATTAGGATGTTGGTTCTTGAAGAGAAGTGACTGTTCCATTTTTTTCTCTGTTATCTTCATTGCCAAACACATTATCTTATATGTAGTAGGCTTAATCAATGTTTATTGAATTTGAAATTAATTTTACATAGTGAATTAGCCTACTTTAAAGTCAGGAAGATCTGCATTCAAGGTCCACCTCTGACCTATCATGGATGTGTGACCTTGAACAAGTCACTTTGTGCTTCAAGGAACTCTTTAAGAATTAAAGTTGCTGAGCAAGGACCGATACATATTGATAGGAGGTGCTGTCTTATCAGGAAGTCCCTTACCCCATTGGTGACAGAGCTGTCTGAACCTTGAACTTGCCTGAACCCTGTTATCCAGATGACCCATTTATTCTCTTAAAAGTAATACACAGACATCCTTAAATGACCATGTGCTTCATTTAAATTGTTTTGGAAATACAAAATGGCGTTCCTAGATAGAAAGATTCTATTTTATAAAATCCATTTTTCTACTGTTGAGGTCTTCTGTGTTATCAGTAGTAGACTTGCAAATACTTTTTATGCCTAGACTGAAAAGGGTTATTTATTACATATTGAGAGTTGTTGGGTTTGTTTTTTTTTTTTTTTAAGCCATGTCCAAATACCTGATTAACATGTTATCTTGAAATATTTGACAGGCTCAATACAATACAATTTTTTTGTATCCTAACTTATCTGAACTGCTAGAACTAATTTATCTGAAACATGTTGTGATGAAGGAAAATATTAAAGTCTTCAAAATTTCTGATAACTTTCTGTAATCATTCTTTGCAGAATTAGCAAAATCAAATGGGCACAAGAAGAGATTGGTGATCTCTCTCTCTGGAATGGAGAGAGCACTGAAACCTGTCATGTAAGAATTATTTGAGGGAACTGAGTATGTTAACCTTGAAGCAAAAGGCTTCAGGATAATTGTCTTTAGGTATTTAAAGAGCTGTGATATGGAAGAGAGATTAGACTTGTTTGAATCAACTCTAGATGAAAGAAGTAGATGCACTTGATTTTCAGAGTTTCAGAGTTTCAGAGAGATGCAGTTCAGTGTTAAGTTAAGTTAAAGTTCAGTGTTAAGAAAAACTTTTGAAAAATCTGTGTAAAAATAAAATGGGCTGCTAGGAAAGAGAAGGTGAGCTCTCCATCACTAAAATTCTTCAATTGAAGCCTAGAAAATCAGTTAGCAGGGATGTACTAGAGAACATTTCTCCTGAGCTACCTACTCATCCTTAAAAAGAGACATCATTAATGTTCCATCAAAGATTGCACTTGTATTCAGTGCCCATTTCAAAATTTTATAGGATGAATAAACTCTTGGAAGATGTGATATCTTAATAAGTTAAACAGGAAATCACAATAATATGGTGTATTGGTTTGCTAATTCAGCAAGGGATAAATACAGAAAGTTCTTGCAACCTTCGACATGTGTGATACATACTTCAGCCAAACTTTCTAAGATGAAGGACCTTGAAAAGGAGTGCAACAGAGATATTACTGTTAGATTTTTTTTCTATTTAAATAATCTCCTCTTCCTCTTGTTTTTAACTCCCCACTTCTTATTCAATAAACTGAAAATGAGACTTGATTTGGACGTGAAAAAATTTGTTGTTTAGAGTGAGAGTGTCATCTCACTTATCCTGATGTTTGAATTTGAAGTCATATGTTAGTCTTCTGGTGACCACAGTTTAAATTTGGGAAGAAGATAAATGTAGTATAACTTGTTTGACAGTAGTCATGGCAAGGTTACCTTTCTTCCTGATGAGTGAGAACTGCCTTCTTTTATTTCCTGTACAAGTCTGATGGGGTTTTATCACACTTGTTTTAAGTCTCTTGGTCTTTTTTAACCTACTTTCTCCTTCCCCTAACATGTAAATAAATTACTGGTACTATTTCATGTTACCAACAGACCTTTCACAAAATACAACCAAAATTGAACAAAGAGAGAAGTTATTTAAAGAACATGTAATTGAGCATTGAATTCAAATATACCAGGTTAGTAAGATACATGAACAATAGAAATTTATATGTCAAAATATGTTGGTTAGAAATAGAGATATATGAGTTAGGGTAACTTTTACTATTCTAGTCTTGCAAAAGCAAAATAGTGGCTTCTAGTTTAAGGAAAATGTAATACAAGATCTCTAAGCCTGGAGCAAGTATTAGTTTGTTACTTTTACAGAATGAAAATAGATTTTTTTTGTTGTTGTAGGATTTGCATGACTACTTTTTATTAAATCTGGTTCTCTTCAGTTATCTTGAGATGTTTTATCCTTGATCCCCAGAACTAAATTAATGTATTTTGGTTTAAAACAAGAGATTAAGAGAGGCCTCATAACACTTTTGGTAGGAGCAAGGCTGAGTACGAATCCCTAATAACTCCTTTAGAGGTAAACTATCAGAATTTGAAAGAATTTGGAAATTCTGTTGAACATACAGGATTTTCTTTATCTTAGAGACAACATGGTTTCCAAGAAGAAAATGGACTTTGATACAGTTCCAAATCCTAGTCCTAATAATTGGTGACATTGGAAAGTCACTCTATTTCTTAGCTTCTGTAGCTGTCAAATGGGCATAATATTCTCTGACATATCATCCCTGGAACATAGAAGGATCTTGTTAGTTAACATGAGATATTAACAGACAGGGTTAGACTACAGTTCATTGGGCTGCAACAACATTATGAGATAACAGTCAAAATGCCTAGTTTTTGGCTATATTAATAGGAGTTAGTGTTGAGATCAGAGATAGTGATAATCCTTTTCTATTTTCCCCTGGTGAAGTCACATATAGAATACTGAGTTTAGTTCAGGGCAACACATTTTAAGAAAAGCATTAATGAATAGGAATGTACCTGGAAAAGGATGATTAGGATTATGATAGGAATATAGACCATACCTCATAAGAATCACTTAAAAGTGATTAAGAGTATTTAACCTGAAGCATAGAAGATTTAGTGATTTTGGGGGAAAAGGACAACGTCAGAGGGCTAAGTCCATAGCAGACATTTGCTAAACACAGCTTAATTGATAGGGTCAATTGATTATATAAGTGTAGTGAGTTACAATAGTGTGAACAGTTAGACACTCTGGGAACCTCACTGGCTCAAGTCTAGGACCTAGTAGTCCTTGGGGTGGTCACTAGATGATAGGTACCCTAGAGATCTGGAGCACCTCCCCTTGATAAATCATTTATCTTCTATGTAAGAAGACTTAATATTACTGATGTTTTCTTTTAGAGAATTCTCATATGTGTGTTATATGGATAAATAGGTTGCTTGCTTTTCTTAACTTACATGTTTGCTAATTTAAAATACTACTAATCTATTTTGTGTTTCTCAGGTTTGGATGCTATAATACTGTCTTTCCAATATATGTGATTTAAATAAAGCATTAAATATTTCTTCTACATAACAAAATGTCTTAATTTCAAATCATGATTATAATTTCACTGTGTATTCTAGTATAACCCTAACCTCATGTATAAACTAGGAATTAATGATAGTCTTAGGCATGCATATCTTTGATTTGGAAAGGAATAATAGGCTTCTGGGAGGTAGTGATTGAGGAGTGGGAAAAAATAGACATCCATAAATTAAGTTCCTTAATTGGTAGGTTATAAAATGTTTCCATAAAGATTAGAACTTAATTTGTGTTTTCCATTTTCACATGGTTATTGTGGTTTATCACAGTATTCCCTCAGTGGAATTATATCTCCATAATGCAGTTATCTCCTGAAGCATTCAGTGTGTTATTCTGGTTAAATAACAATGTTTAGTAGAATAAAAAAAAAATCACAGTGTAAGCTTCTTCAAATTCTGGGCTACTTAATTAACAATATAATAGGTTTTCATTTAGAAAATCCTTATAGTTACCTTTTTTTTTCCCCCTTGAAACAGAAGAAATACTCCTTCTATAATAGACAGTATAAGTCTTGTAATCAGAGCAGAATTCAGATCCTCCCTCAGATACTCACAACTGAACAAGTTACTTAATCTCTCTAACCTTCAATTTCCTCAAAATGGGAGTATAATCATAGTTCCTGTTTCTTTTTCTTTTTTTTTTTTTTTTTTTTTTTGAGATTTTATTTTATTTATTTATTTATTTTATTTAATAGCCTTTTATTTACAGGTTATATGTATGGGTAACTTTACAGCATTGACAATTGCCAAACCTCTTGTTCCAATTTTTCACCTCTTACCCCCCACCCCCTCCCCCAGATGGCAGGCCAGTAGATGTTAAATATATTAAAATATAAATTAGATACACAATAAGTATACATGACCAAACCGTTATTTTGCTGTACAAAAAGAATCAGACTCTGAAATATTGTACAATTAGCTTGTGAAGGAAATCAAAAATGCAGGTGGGCATAAATATGGGGATTGGGAATTCAATGTAATGGTTTTTAGTCATCGCCATCCTCAGCAATGAGATCAAATCATTTCCAATGGAGCAGTAATGAACTGAACCTGGTTGATCTCATTGCTGAGGATGGCCAGGTCCATCAGAATTGATCATCATATAGTATTGTTGTTGGAAGTATATAATGATCTCCTGGTCCTGCTCATTTTACTCAGCATCAGTTCTTGTAAGTCTCTCCAGGCCTTTCTGAAATCATCCTGTTGGTCATTTCTTATAGAACAATAATATTCCATAATATTCATATACCACAATTTATTCAGCCATTCTCCAACTGATGGGCATCCACTCAGTTTCCAGTTTCTAGCCACTACAAAGAGGGCTGCCACAAACATTCGTGCACATACAGGTCCCTTTCCCTTCTTTATGATCTCTTTGGGATATAAGCCCAGTAGTAACACTATAGCTCCTGTTTCTTAAGATTTTTGTAAGAATCAAATGAACGTCATAGTGCCAATTTTAAAGTGATCTGTAATTGCTAGCTATAATTATGTTGTGTGTGTATTTTTAGTATAGAGTTGTGTTTTATTGGCATAGAGAACTTCCAGTAAGAAAACTCCTTCTACTAATGCAGATCCACTAAGTCAGCAAGCATTTATTGAGCACCTTCTTTGTGCTATGCATTAATAATGCACATTCTTTGAAAGGCTATATTCTTGAAGAATTAGAACATAATATAATTTTTAACGATATTTCATTTTTCCAAATACATGCAAAAGATAGTTTCCAACATTCACCTTCACAAAATCTTGTGTTCCAAATTTTTCTTCCACACCCTACCCCCTCTTCTCCAAAACAGCAAGCAATCTGATGTGCAATTCTTCTAAATGTTATTTCCACATTTGCCATGCTGAACAACCAAAAGAAATAAGATCAAAAGGGAAAAAAACACCTCTGTGGGATACACACCCAGTAGAGACGCTACTATATTGAAGGGTATGCACAGTTTTATAGCCATTTGGGCATAATTCCAAATTACTCTCCAGAATGGTTGGATCATTTCATAATTCCACCAAGAATGCATAATGCAGTTATGCATATATAGAAGGACACTTTATGTAGATAAGTAGGAAATCTCTTGATTTTTCAGTAATACTGTCCTCTGGAAAGAAAACAAACCTGTACAACTTACCAGATGATCTCTGAGAATTGCTGTGGCCAAAAAAATTACCATTTTCTTGCCAAGTTTTTAATAAGCTTCTCTATAATATATAACTAAGCCAGTCCTCACAAAATAAACACACAAAAAATTAAAGAAGAGGCATTATCATTCATTTTGATATTGCATCCTAAGACCCATAGGACTCTAACATATGACTGATTTGAAATCTCTAATATGTAATGTTTCCCTTATTAAATGTGTTTGTGAATAGAAACTTTTTCTCCCTATTTTTATGTTCAGCACTTAGTACAATGTTTTGCCCATATAGTAAGTACTAAATAAATATTTTTTCATTCATTTATCTTGTGGTCATCCTGTATATTCTCCTGTTTTTACTATTTTATTCTGTCAGTTCATTCAGATTTTTTGAGTTTCACTGAATTCTTCTGATACATTTTTAATGCAAAGTATACTTTGTTTTCAGTTCTTTACTACAACAAAAAGTCCTACTACAAATGTTTTTGTGTATCTAACTGTTTTCCCTCTGCCTCAATGCTGTTTTGAGATACATATCTTGTAGTCATATTATGGGGTCAGAGTATATGGTGTTTTGTACTTTTTGAATGTAGTTCCAAGTTGTTTGGCAGAGTGATTGGAACAATTCACAACTCTACTAACAGTACATTAGTGTACCTGTTCTCCTACATCTTTTCCAGTAACTGACTTTTTATCATTTTTGCCAGTCTGATGATAGGTATTTTTTATTAGTGATTTGGAGCATTCTTTCATGTGGTAGTTGATTATTTGAGCTTTCTTATTTGTATTTTCAGATAAATGAAAGTTTATCATATTTATAGCTTTACCATTATAGTAATCATTTATTTAGTAAACATTTCTTTAGAGGAATGCCATTTTCATGTCAATTGCAGCACCTGTTTAGGTTTTATTTTTCACATTAGCTTTAGTTGCATTATCAGACTGGTATTTTGCATTTTGGATATACTTTTGGGCTTTAGTTCAAGAATCATATTAAGATTTGGCATACAACATATACATACTTATATCTGCTAATTTATTCAGTCTCTTATATACCTACTGATAATTTCATTCTGGAATGAAATATATATACTTTTCAGTGATTACATCATGTACCCCCAATTCATAGTCTTGTTTTAAAGCCATTCAAGTCAATATCATTGTTTTTAATTTGGTTTATCTTATATTGCCTTGCTTATGATTAATTTTGAATAATGTGATAATGTGTGTCTTAGCTGAAAACACAGTGTCTTTCCATATTGTATGCAGACTTAATTATACAAAGTTCTAAAGAACATATATTGGGCAATTGTGTATAAACAAACCTGTTGATTTAGAAAACTCTGCATTCTTGATTTGTTAAAAACTGAGATTACTTAGGTTTTGGGGAAGGCTAAATGGCACAGTGGAAAGAGTACTAGGCCTGGAATCAGGAAGACCTGAGTTCAAACTTTGGACACTTATGAACTGTGTGACCCTGAGCAAATCACTTAACTTCTGTTTACTTCAGTTATATTATCTGTAATATTTCTTACCTTCCAGAATTCTTCTGAGGATCAAATGAGATAATATTTGTAAAGTGCTTAAGACATTAAGTTGGCACTATATATATGTGCGTGTGTATTAGCTATTCTTGTTGTTTGTTATGAATATTGAAAAAATACTAATACTAATGCAAGAATATATCAGTCATAAAGTATTTAAGTTCTGTAGCATACACTGCACTATACTGTATGTACTGAACATATAAGTTCCTAAATCCTGAAATTTTCTAACTTCTTGTGTTTTGGGAAGATAGTGTATGAAACTGTTAACTTTCCCTTACTTAATAAGACCTTTATTGAAATGTAATAAGTCTCCTGGGAAAGTCCTCCTTTCTCAATAGTTGCTTATTGAGAAAATAATATTTCCATCCAGTTCTCACAAATCTTTAGCATCATTTTAGATTTGTTATTTAACATAAGTGATAACAATATTTTAAAAGCATGAATGTTTTTATAAGTGCAAATTACAAATTAGCTGGTCGTAGTTTCCTTGAGGACGCTTAAAGTTATAATATTAGGCCAACCTTAAAGGGATTTTAAGACAATTTACTTTTTGAGAAGAGAATTAATCCTGTTGCATGTTTCACTTATTTAGCATGACTTGTAATTTATGCTTTCTGTTTTTATAGATTTAAATAGAACTTTAGTGAACATTAATACTAATCAGTAACTTGTGGCCACAGTGAACTTCAAAATTGCTTAGTTTACTTCTAGGCATTATCTTTTGTGTGAAAAGATTGTATTTTCTTTAAAGCCTCTATTCTTTGGTTATTGCTAGGGAAAAGATGTAAAGATCAACATCAGTTGTAATATTCTCTTTTCATATTGAGATATATTTAATTGAAGACTGGCTTATTTTATGCTTCAGATTTATTTGCAATTGTAATTGTAACCTAATTGTAAAATAGGTATGTATTTTTCTATTTTTTCAGTTGTGTCCAACTCTTTGTAACCTCATTTTTAGTAGGTTTCTTTTTTTAGTTTTTGGAGAAGATAATCTGGAATGGTTTGCCATTTACTTCTTCAGCTCATTTTAGAAATGAGGAACTAAGGCAGAAAATTAGAATGTGTCTGAGTCTGAATTTGAGCTTGTGAAGATGAATTTCTTTCCACTTAGCTGTTCGAAGTAGATATGGAGTTCCAATATAATCAGAGATTCAAAACTATTTGAACTCCTATATTCAGTCAGCAAGCAATTATTTGGTGCTTAATATTATGTGCCATGAACTGTTCTGTCCTGTGATGATATCATCAATCAGCTAGCATTTATTAAGTACCTGCTGTGTACTTACTGTGCTCGGCATTGGAGATAGAAAGACAAAAACAAAAAAAGCAGTGAGCACAATTGTGAATAGGAAAAACAACATACAAACAACTACATCCAAACAAAATAGATGCAGGATTAATTATAGGTGGTTTCAAAGGGAAGGCACAGAGATTGTTTGAGGAAATAACAAGGAGGCTGGAGTCACTGGATCACAGCATGTATTAAAGGAAGTAATGTGTAAGAGAACTAGCAAGGTGGACGGGGGTCTGTCCCAGCCCTTGAGCAACACTCATTTCTATGGGGAGGACAGGGAGAAAACAATTATGTAAATACAAAATATATCCTACTTTACTCAGCAAACATTTATTAAGAGTTTTCCCTGTGCCAAGCAGTATGGGACAACAATAGGGACACAGAACAGAGCAAAACATACAAACCAAAAAACCCAAATCCTGCCCTCCAAGTACTCTCCTAAAAACAACTCTGAATATGAGACTTTTATAGAATGATAAGTGATAGAAGGAAAGTGGTCTCTGAGGAGAGACTCTAGTAACAATTAGCAAGGGAGGGAATAGGCATGGCCTCTTGCAGTGACTCCTGAATCCTGAAGTGGCCAAGGAATCCAAGAAATAGAGGTGAAGAAGGGCAACATTCCAAAGAGAATGAACACCCAATGAAAAGGACAAGTCAGGTGAAAAAGTGGTATGTGCTAAAAACAACAAGAAGGCCAGTATCATTGGCTCATAGACCACATTCTTTCTGAGATTTCTTTCCATCTACTCTGTATATGTCTTGTATACCTAGTTAATTGCCTATTTTATCTATCATTAGAATCTGAGCTCCTTGAAGACAAGGCTTGTTTTTTGCCTTTCTTTGTATCCCATGGCACTTGGCACAGTGCCAAGCACATAACATATCCTTAATAAATGCGTGTCAAGTGATTTGTTCATTTACTTTAAAGTGCTTTCTTAACGTAATCCTTTGGAGATTTAACTCTGTTATACAAAACATATTTTACAGAATAGAAAAATGAAGCCTTAGGAGTGTAGATACCCAAGGTTTCTTATCTCACTGATAAGTGAGGAAGCTGCGATTTTTACTTTATTCTTCTGATTCTATACCAGATACTGCTATCAAGGATTGCCTTCAACATTAATGGAAGGATAAAAGCATTTTCCAAATTAAGTATAATGCAAGGTTGGAGAAAGATCAGACTGCTTTAGAGAAATCTGAGAAAGGAGTGATAAGTTTCTGTTGTGAATTAGTGAAAGCTTCACTGAAAAGGCTTCACTGAGCTAGATTTGAATTCAAGATATTGAAACCAATATCGTTGGTTTGAAGAAATTCTTCAAACCAAATTTGAAGAATTTGAAGGATTTTATTTGTTAGAAATGAAAACAAAGGGAGTGGGCTTCAGACATATAATAAAAATGTGATTCAGGATAACAGGCCTTAATAGGGATAAACATAAGGGCTTGCACTTAATTTATGATAACGAACAATTCTCCTGATTAGGTTTGATGGGACTAGGAAGCAGTTTATATAAAAAAAAATCTAGAATTTTCCGTAGGCTCCAGATTCTCTCTATAAAGAATGTTATAATAGCAACTTAAAAAGTGAATGTATTCTTAGGCTGCATTACTAGAGTCAGTGTATATAGAACAAAGGAGTCTATTAGAGTCCTGCTATAACTTGCCTAGGTCAAAACATTTCCTGAATATCATATTTCTTTCTGTACACCATATTGTATTATGAGGATCAGGATCACTAAGTTGGTCAATCAGTTACCCCATGCCACTTAAAGTGGCAAGATGATACATCTTGATATCTTAATCAGATGAGAATATTTCTTAATTGATGAATCAGTCAAAGATTTGGGACTAAAGTTTTACCATATCCAGAGGGTGAACCAGAATGTGTAAGGGATTGGAAGCTACACTGCATGGGGATTGGCTGAAGACATTTCAGATGTTTGGCCTGGAGAAGAGAAGACTTTGTATGTTATGAGACCATAAATCTAGAACTAGAAGCTAATTCAACTGTCTCATTTTCCAGATGAAGAAATTGAGGCCCAGAGAGGTTACATGATGCCAAAGTTCACACAGGTATTAAATTGAGAGCTGGGGGATGGGGAAGAAGGAGCTGTGGGAGGTAAGAAAAAGGATGAAAAGGCTTGGAAGAGCCATTGTGGAGAGAGGGATAGTGAGTTGGTAAGGAAGATATAATATAATGACCAGCAGCAGTGAAGGCCTAGTTGTGTAATGTTTAGTGGATCTAGTCAGAATGGTTGTGCTTTTTTTAAAACATCATTCATTCATTAGTACTTGTATTGGAGGCAGCACACGGTAGAAATGATCAAAGGCTGAGGTTTGGCAAAGCTTAATTGGTATTGTGATAAGGGAGACAGGGATTCAAGAAAGGAAAACCATATAGAGTTGAATTGGTTCACCAAAGGGTGAAGATGGGGAAAAGAGGAGAGAATGGTTAATGCAAGGGAGAAGTGCAGGAAAGTATTGAAAGGCCAAGTGATTAGAAGTCCTAGTGAAGATGAATAATAGACTTTTGAAAGGTTGGGCTAAGGAAGAGGTGAAAACCCAGTAAATTTTGTATGAACAAGGGTATTTGGAAATTTTTGAACATTGAGGTGTGATTCCTTTGTAGAAGATGGCAAGATCAAAAGCATAAACATCTTTGTGTGACTTATTCAGATCACTAATATACATTTGTCTATTAACATGTCTTTTCTTTTTAAGAACAAAAGCTTGTGACTTTTGTCTGTTAATAGATTAGTTCAACTTGCTTAAATGATTTTTTAATTTTTAACCTTGTAATTTAGATTTTTTAAAAAATATAAAACATTATTAGATGGTCAGCATGCATTTATTTAGTGCCCACTATGTATCAGGCATTGTGTTAAGCTGTAGAGATATAAATTCAGAAATAAAAATCCTTGCCTTAAAGGAGCTCACATTCTCCTGAGGGAGACGTACATACAAAATAAATGGTGGGAGGGGATTTGAGGGGAAGCATAATGGATCAGAAAGAAGGTGATTCTTAAGTTGACCTTTGAAAGACACTAGGGATTCTGAGAGACAGAGATGAGTTGGGAGTACATTCTACCCAGACATGTGCAACAGTACCAAGATAAGAAAAGCAAGAATGCCAGTTTGGCTGAAATGTACTGTGCAGATAGGAGCAATATATGATAAAACAGGTAAAGTAAATGGAAATCCTGTTTTGAAGGTTTTAAATACCAAGTAGAGGCCTTTGTTCTTGGTCTTGGAGGTACTAGAGTACTTTGAAGAAAAGGAAAGGGAGGTGATATGGTCAATACATGCTTTAAGAAAATCACTTTGGCATCTGCATGGAGAAGGGAGAGGCAAGTTGACTAAAAAGTTGTTCTAATAAGTCAGAAGACAGAGGCTTGAATTAGATTCGTTTCTGGGTGAATAGATAGAAAGGAATTTATGCAAGAGAAACCGACATCTTGGGTTAAGTCAAATTTGAAACAAAATTTGACTTTGTAGAAGATGTACTATTTCTTTTTTTAAGATTGCCGCGAATTTAGTACCCCCACTTTACCCTTTTTCTGATACAATGTCCTTTCCACCTCTAATTTCTAGAACAAGGTATACATGTATTTTTTTATACATCTTTACAGGAGAAATATAGTTTCCAACATTTCTTTTTACCTTTTTAGGTTTTTCTTGAGTTCTATATTTGCAGATCAAACTTCTTGTTAAGTTCTGGTTTTTTCACCAAAAATAGGTGAAATTCACTTATTTCGTTGAATGACCATCTTCTTCCCTGGAAAAAGATGCTCATTCTGGCTGGGTAAGTTATTT
Organism: Sarcophilus harrisii; assembly: GCF_902635505.1. Taxonomy (NCBI): domain Eukaryota; kingdom Metazoa; phylum Chordata; class Mammalia; order Dasyuromorphia; family Dasyuridae; genus Sarcophilus; species Sarcophilus harrisii. Next base: position 304,129,382 of record NC_045426.1, on the reverse strand, counting down.
TTGGTTGCATACCGAGTTCCTTCGCCTTTCGGAATATCATATTCCAGGCTCTTTGATCTTTTAATGTGGATGCTGCTAGATCTTGGGTGATCCTTATTGTGGCTCCTCTATATTTGAATTGGGTTTTTCTAGCCGCTTGGAGTATTTTTTCCTTTGTTTGAGGGTTCTGGCATTTGGCCACTATATTTCTTGGTGTTTTGATTTTAGGATCCCTTTCAGTGGGTGATCGATGAATCCTTTCAATGTCTATTTTACCCTCTGCTTCTATGACTTCTGGGCAGTTCTCTTTGATAATTTCCTGGAAAATAGTGTCCAGGCTCTTTTTTTCATCGTATTTTTCTGGGAGTCCAATAATTCTCAGATTGTCTCTCCTAGACCTGTTTTCCAGGTCTGTTGTTTTCCCCAGAAGGTATTTCACATTTTTCTCCATTGTTTGGTTTTTTTGGTCTTGCTTGACTGATTCTTCTTGTCTCCTCGAGTCATTCAATTCCATTTGTTCTATTCTTATTTTCAATGAAGTGTTTTCTTCACTCACTTTTTTTATATCTTTTTCTAATTGTCCAATTTGTTCTATGGAATGTTTTTCCATTTCGCCAATTTTATTCTTTAGAGAGCTATTTTCTGTTTCCAGTTCACTAATCCTATTTTTCAAGGATTTGATTTCTTTATCCACTCTGTCTTTAAATGAGTGGGATAACTTCTCCAGACTCTCTTGCCAAGCCTCCCTCTCCTTTTCCCATTTTTCTTCTAGCTCTCTTGTGAGAGCCTTTTTAATTTCTTCTATGAGATTCATCTGTGCTGAGGAACAGATGATCTCCTCCTGTGGGGATTCACCTGGAGACAGTCTGCTTTTAGTCTCCTCAGGGTTTAGAGTCTGTTCTCTGTCTGTATAAAAGCTGTCAGTCGTTAAGGTCCTTTTTAATTTTTTGCTCATTTTGTCAGAGAAGAATCAGAGACAAACTAGCAAAGAAAAAAAAGGAAAAAAACCCAAATGGAATCTGCTTTTTGGGGGGAGGGGCTGGGTGGCCTTACCGAGCTTCCTCTACAGACTGCGGGGGCAGCAGTGAGGCACTAGCAGGACTGTGCTGCGCCTGCGCTCTGAGACTGAGAGCGTGCTGAGATGCTGTGGGGGAGGGGTGGCTGGTCCCAAGGAACTCCAGCTGTTTGGGGTTGTATTCTTCACCCCTGGTGTTTTTAGCTTCTCTGCTTGGCTACTGACTTGCTGCCAGGGCAAAGTATCCAATCCTGTGGTGAAGCTCTCCCCGCAGAGATGGCTGAGATCACACCCCAACCCTCTCCGGTCTGCTCGGCTGTGAGCTGTCTGCCGAGCTCCTGCTGTCGCTGCCCTCAGCCTGTGCCCAATCTAAAACCGTCCCGCCCTCGAGCAAAAACAGACCTTTGCTGGCGAATCTCAAGGATGTCTTCTCTTGGTAACTGTTTGTGGGGTTTTTTTTCAGTCAGGCATTAATTCAGAGGCTTGTAATGAGATGGATTCTGAGAGAAAGTGCGGAGCTTACACAGCTGTGTGCCTCCTCGCCGCCATCTTGGGCGGAGATAATTGTGTTTTCAAACTGCTAGTCTATGTTTTTATTTCAGGTAGTACAATCCAGTGTTTTAGTGTGGTGGAATCAAAGTTAACTAGAAACTATCCCTCCCACTATATAATGGCTCCAAAATCCATAAATTAACATTATTTATGTTGTATTTTATTTATTTTGCTAACTACTTCTTAGTTACATTTTAGTCTGATTTAGCAGTATGCACCATGCCTAAAGTTTGACAGTTCTGTGACTCTTCTGTTGTACTTATCTTCTTGATCCCAAGAAGCTACTGGTTACTTGGGAAGAATGATGATAGAAGTTTGGAACACCTAACCTTGAATTCTTACTCAGTCAGATATTTGCCTGCTGTGTCACTGAATCTTTCAGTTCTCCAGTATAAAATGAGGATGATAATAGTACCTGCTTTACAGGGTTGTAAGGATGATCAAGTAAGGTGGTGTATGTAAAGCTTTTTGCAAACCCTAAAATGCTATTTAAATGTCAGCTGTTTTTATTATTATTTATGTGGCAACTACTTCCCACCTTCCTAGTGGGATCTAAATTTCTCCAAGCTTTCTCGTACCATAAGACTCTTGCCCATCTTCTCTTACTGAGCTTCCATAGCGGGGGTCGACTCAGAATGTGAGTGCCTTTCTTTAGGTTCCCAGATATTATTTAAGTACCAGTATAGCAGAACTATGTACTAGTTATCTTTCACTTTAGCCATACATCTTTTTGATACATACCCACCCATATTATTTTCTTGACAACTTTTGTGCACTTTTTAGCACACAAATCATTAATGTTAACATAATTTACCCTTTGATGAGATACATAAGTACTTTATTTTTACAATTGGTCTCTTATTAAATAATGCAAATATACATATGTATCATGCTATCACATTATCATTGAGTTTACAGCAACTTATTTATAGAATCTTTTAAATTAATCCCTATGAGTTTCATGACCTTGTTACTGAAGCTCTCTACATGTGTAGTCTTTAATATGTTTTTAGAAATTTTTTATTTTGCTGTTATCTGATCTAAAACATGATCTTGTTACTGAAGCTCTCTACATGTGTAGTCTTTAATATGTTTTTAGAAATTTTTTATTTTGCTGTTATCTGATCTAAAACTAACTTGTATTCAACTGGGAATTAGTATTGAAATAAACAGTTTTAAAGGTCTATTCTTGTCTCTTCTATTTGTTTTCAGGCAAGTAAACAAAAAGTGTTTGATTTTCTCTGTTAGAGTTCTTCAAAAGAAAGATGGTGTATTGATCTATGTTTTAATAAAACAATAATATAAATCAGATGTTGACAGATGTTTCCTGTTTTCCAAAAATATGTTAGAAAACCTTTTGTTTTTATAATCAGTATTCTTTTGCTAGTTGAAAACTAGAATAATGTATGGCTTGTGTATAGGTCCATTTTCAACTAGGAATTTATGTGAATAGTGGAGCAGTAGAATGGATTTATAATTAGTTTTGAATTTTAGCATTATAAGGATTTTAGATTTGAAATGGATTCTACAACAAATTTAACTTTCTAAATATATTTTACTTTAGTCTATATTAAAGTTAGCATTTCTGGTACATGTTCATATTTTTGATAAATTAAGAAGACCTAAAAATAATCTTGCATAACATGCTGGTGATGAGAAATTTATTGTATATAAGTGTATAAACTGAATGTTGTAATTTATTAAATTGGTTTGATTCATTCACCAAAGATAAAGTAATAATTTATAAAGTCTTGAGCAAACATTCATTTTTCTGGAAAATCTTTTCATGTGGTTTAAAAGTTTCTGTATAGCAAATTAGAATAAAATGAGGCTTCACGCATCTTAAAATGTGTCCTCTATGTTGAATTTTCTAGGCAAAGTCCAGCATAAGGTGTTTTATTAAACCAACTGAGTCACTGGAAAGATCTCTTGAAATAAATAAGCACAAGGGAAAGAAAAGACAACAAAAAAGACCTAACTATAAAAATGTTGGTGAAGAAGAAGAGGAGGAGAAAGGCCCTGAAGAAACCCAGGAAGATACTGATAAGGCTAAAGGTATAGAAGGTAGTTCAAAAGGCATGAAGACAAGTGGGGAGAGTGAAGGTGAGTAAATCAGTGAATTAAAAAAAATATATGCTGACTGACATTTAATTTAGAAATATTGTTTGGATCAAAATAAGTTTCTTGTTTGAAGTGTGTCGTATATACTTTTAATTCGGTTACAATACTTTTAAAATCATTTTACAATAAAATATAAAATATGTTCATTAAACATTTTTAAATTGAATTTTTGAAAAATTAAAGTTTTTTAAATATCTTATGTTAATTTTGTCAGTCTTTTTGTAAAGCAAATAATCTCTTTATAAATTCAGATTTTTAGTTAGCAAATATGTTTAAAGTGAGGTGTATCAGTACTATGTGTACATTTGCTTAATAAATAGATTCTTAAATTCCTTTTCCCTATCAATAATTCTGATTTATTTTTTACTTCCCATTTCCATGTAATTAACCATTCAGAAAATAGCATTCTTGTTTGTGGAAAACATTGCTTATAAAATATTGTGTAATTCCTTCTGTTGTATATATATGATTTTAGACCTTGCAGAATTTTAAGAGTTGCAAAGAACCTCAGAGGTGATCTGTCCAAATCATACCTGGTCGAGAATACCTTCTACAACATTTCCAACAAGTCTGTTCTTTGTGAGTGGTGATAATGGTAGTAGTAATGGTTCATTGCAGATGAGATCAAAAGAGATTTTGTGACAAATAAGAGAATCTTTATTTATTTTTTAGATAACTCTTAGGTAGCCTGCTATTCCGTTGTACTGGAGCAATACATTCTTTTTTATAGCTGTTCTTCTGTATTGATGCACCATTAGGGGATGCTCTTCAGCCAGTTATTTCAGCACTCTGTCAGGATTGTCAGTATATTTCTCATAGTGCCAAAAACAGTTGAGAGAGTGAGAATGCATTTTCTGGAAAATGCACATCTCTCTAACCTGCAGCCAGTGCTCTTTATCTTTCTTCTGGGTTAGGATTTTCTTAGCACTTGACATTTTATAATGTATTTAATGATTACATTTTCATTAAGTATTTGAGAAGAATTTCATTGATGCATAAGTAATATTGTGTTGAGGCTTTTAAGAAAAATCACCTAAGCCTCAATAATGTGCCTTTTTAGACCAAAACATAAATTAGATATTTTTATTCTAAGGAGGCAGTGATATGAGCTTGGGTTTTCTTTTTGATAAATTAGCTTCACAGATTTTTGTAAAGAAACAGATAAATATAGGGCATTGTACAAAGTGTGTTTTTTTTTTAAGTAGAAAAAATTCAGTTACTTAAAATAACAGTGAATGTTTCAGAGAAAATATTACTCTCTTTTGAAAAAGATGTTTTGCATACTCTACTCTTGTCCATTTCTTCTGGGAAAATGTAGCGCCTTTATTCCATCCCTTTTAAGGGATAATTTTTAATATTGCACTGCCCATGACTAACTGTGGTATGGACAGAGATTTACAGGGTTTGCTATGGAATCAAAATTAAATTAGTCAGCATTCCTAGGCCATCCCAAAGCATACAAGTTGAAATCAAGAACTTAAGCCACTTAAGACAGTGGTTCTGCTCAGGTTAGTCGAATTAGTGGGGGGGGCTTGACTATCCTTTCGTTGAACTTCATGTCCTTTGTACCAAACAGCCTTGGTTTGGAGGATAATGATTATGGATGGGCAGGAGGCATTTTTATAAATTTGTTAAAACAGTATTTGGAAAGCTATTTAATTTTCTATTAGAATGAGCAGGGCATAGGAGTTTCCAACTAGTGCATTTGCTTGTACAGCTGATACTTATTTTACAGCTCATACAGACATAACTTTCATTGACCCTGTCAGAATTTTTGGTGACCTTACATTTTCTTCAACAAGTTAGTCATTCCTAGATATTATATGTATGTCATCTTTCTCATCTAAATGGCTTTGAATAAACATGACAATCATGTACCCATTGTACAAAGTCTTGATTTGGCAAAGATGATTACATTCTTAAACTATTTGTTTCCCATTCAAATAATGAGGGAGAGATCTGAGTATGTTTCTCTTTTAGGCTGTATCTATATCAGAGTGAAATAACACTGAGTTTAATCCATGTGACTTGGAAGAGAATTTGTACTCCAGTTGAATAAATACAGCTTTGCAAAAGATTACTCTTTGTTTACCTGTCAGAATAGGCTACTAGTAGTAACTCCTACTTCTGGGAAGTAGTGATCAGATGGCCTCAAAGCTAGAGATGTTTTTAGTCACTTGTTGGACAGACAGACAAGAACAAAGAAAATGTGATACTTCCCCCAAAATAAAAAATAGCATGATTTTGGTGGAATTTCACCTTTTTAAAATGAAAACTCTCAGTTTAGGTATATAGTTGATGTGGGAAGCTTCACAAATTGAAATCTGGAAGAGACCTTAGAGATCATCTAAACCAAACTTTTTCATTTTCTAGGAAAGGAAACTGAGGCATAAAGTATTTATATTACTTGCATAAAATCATATAAGTGATAAAAGTAAATAATTTAAAAACATAATTTAGTAGTAATAATAAGTAGAAATTATCTAAATTATAGATAAATTAGAATTTGAGCTTGTTTTTTAACTTTAAAGCCTCATTCTACTACTTGTCTGAAGGCTAACTGATCCATTACTTAATTTGGTCAGATTTATGAAAACAGAATTTCTGTAAAAGTGTATTTTTAGTGTCTACAAAGTGTTGAATTTCACTAAATTAAGATTGGTTGGGCTGTCCGTGCATTGACAATTCAACCGTCAACACCTCCTATGCTTGACGTCTTAGAATTATCCTTGAATGTTTACTAGTGATGTTCAGTGGGTTTAAAGGATATAAACATTGTTTTTCAGAATATTTGTGCTACTTTATAGCTCCATCTATAAGTACATTAGTGTTCCTCTAACATATACCATTTTCATTTTTATCAGTCTGATGGATATGAGGTAAAACCTCCAAGTTGTTTTAATTGCATTTTTTTATTATTATTAATGATTTGAAGCATTCTTTCATACATTTCATCTTTTGAAAAATGCATTTGAGTATCTTTTGCTGAATGGATTTTGTTCTTATCTGTTTGTATTAGTTACATATATTTACATTTGTGCACGTGCACACACGCACATATACATACATACAATCAGACCTTTTTCAGAAAAATTTGGTACAAAGTTTTTTTTTCCATTTGAGATTCTCATTTTTTATTCTGGCTGCTTTGATTTTATTTTGCAAAAAAAAATTTTTTTACCTTTATATAATTAAAATAGTTTGTTTTATCCTTTATTGTCATTATTCCCTCCTTTTTGGTTAAGAATTCTTTTCCTAGTCATAGATGTACAAGTTTCATTCTCCTCTAATGTAAATATTATTTAGATTGAATAACTATTTAGAGTTCATTATGGTTATAAGAAGTAATATGTTGGTTCAACTCTTTTTTTTTTACCTTCAAGGTTTTCTAGAAGTTCTCATAAATAAGGAGAATACATAGGTTTTTGTGTTCCTAGCAATGTAAAAAAGACATGAAATCAGATTTAAGAGAGTCATTGCAGTGGAAAGGGAGACTTGGGTTCTATTTCAAGCTTTGTCTCTCTTGGCCTATAAAATGAGGGATATGTACTAGATAATCTTTAAGGTCCCTTTCAACTCTAAGCCTATATATATAGGTTTCTATTCTTGACTTTATTATAATAATAATAAAGTTCTTTAAGATCTAGGGATCTTAGTTGCCTTATCTGTTTTGGTGTTAGGATAAGATAGTAACACCTCCCTCAAGTTATATTTACTGGTATGCCCTCTTTTTATTCTCATTACCATTATCCCTGGTGTCTGTATACACAGTGCATTTAATTCTTTTCTAATTTTCTTAACATTTTGGCATGTTGATTTAGACATTAGAGGTCTGATTTAACTTAGAAAAATTAGCCAATCCTATTTTCTAAATGTTAACAAAGTAAGAAGATATTACCAAAGATGAGTGATTCCAATGCTTATTTGTATATGTGAAGCATTTGACAGGGAGGGGCTGCAGGGAAGGAGTGGAAATAGGAGGGAAGGATGGATACAGAGATTAAAAAAAGAAGCATTTCGGACCCCCAAAGCATTTCTTTTGGTGGAGGCAGTTAAGCTTCCAGTGGGATCTGTTTGTGACAGCCCACTTTCAACTCCATTTATTTTTACCCACATAATTAGGTTAATGAAAAAGAGGGCTTATGTATATAAATACATAGACTATGTGACTAAGTGTAGTCACATTACCCTAGACTTATTTAATTGTATCATCTGAACTTGTATAACTTAAAATAATTAACGATCAGATTAGTCTAAATGTCGCACCTATTCTCAAACTTCTTCACATTAAAACTCAGAAAAAGAACCACTTGGAGTTTGTTGATTGGCAAGAAAAAAGTTATCTGGATTTACAATGCACCTAAATTTGTAGACACTGGATACTTTAAAAAAAAAAAAAAAAAAAAAAAAAAAGACAGGTTCTGTCATGGGATCAGATAAGAAATGACCGTCACTTTTTTACATAAAGGTTATATGTAGGTTAACTTCTCTCTTTATAAAGTGCATTTTGACTTTTCAGTTCAGTTTCTAGTCTGTCTGTATAGTCTTTATTAGGTAATTTTTGTAAGTGTATTAAGAGAAAAAGTAATTCTGAACAATACAAATAAACTAACTTTGTTGCTTAGAAAAATTTAGCTAATTTCATTTATTTGTTTATGGAAATAATTGACATTTCACAACCTTTATTTTAAAGTTATCTTTTATCTACAATTTGCTCAGTGTAGCTCAAACTAGAACAGGGATTTTTTTTTTTTTTAAAGCTTTTTATTTTCAAAACATACATAAAATAGTTTTCAATATTCACTTTTGCAAAACCTGTGTTGCAAATTTTTTTCTCTCTCCCTTCTAACTCCTCCCCTAGACAGCAGGTAATCCAATATATGTTAAACATGTGCAATTCTTTATATACATATTTCCACAATTATCATGCTGCATAAGAAAAATCAGATAAAAAAGGAAAAAAAATGCAAACAACCACAACAAAAATGGAAAAAAATTATGTTGTGATCCACACTCAGTCCCCATAGTCCTCTGGGTGCAGATGACTCTCTCCATCACAAGACCATTGGAACTGGCCTGAATCATCTTATTGTTGAAAAGAGCCATGCCAATTAGAATTGATCATCATATTATCTTGTTATGTACAATGTTTTCTTGGTTCTACTCACTTCACTTAGCATCAATTCATGTAAGTTTCTCTAGGCCTTTCTGAAATCCTCTGGCTCATCATTTCTTAAATAACAATAATATTCCATAACATTCATATATCATAACTTAGTTAGCCATTCTCCACCTAATGGGCATCCACTCAGTTTCTTAGTTCCTTGCCACTAAAACAAGGGCTACCACAAACATTTTTGCACATGTGGGTCCTTTTTCCATTTTTTATTTCTTTGGGGTATAGGCTAATTAGATACAGGAGAAAAATACTGCGGGATCAAAGAGAATACACAATTGATAGCCCTTTGGGCATAGTTCCAGAATGTTTGGATCAATTCACAAGTCTGCCAACAATGTATTAGTGTCCCAGTTTTCCCACATACCTTCCAACATTCATCATTATCTTTTCTTGTCAAGAAGTGTGTAGTGGTACCTAAGAGTTGTCTTAATTTATATTTCTCTGATCAGTAGTGATTCAGAGCATTTTTTCATATGATTAGAAATTGTTTTTATTTCTTCATCTGAAACTGTCTGTTTATATCCTTTGACTATTTATCAATTGGAGAATGGCTTTTATTCTTGTAATTTTGAGTCAGTTTTCTATATATTTTAGAAAGGAGGCCTTTATTAGAACCTCTGGATCTAAAAAATTCTTTTCCTAAAAGTTTACTGTTTTCCTTCTAATCTTATCTGCATTAATTTGGTTTGTACAAAAACTTTTAAACTTAATATAATCAAAATTATCCATTTTTCATTTCATAATGTACTTTATTTCCTCTTTGGCTACATATTCCTTCCTTCTCCACAGATCTGAGTAGACTATCTTTTATTCTAATTTGTTTATATCTATCACTCTTTTATGTCCAATTCCTGAACTCATTTTGACCTTATCTTAGTATAGGGTAGAGCATGGATTCTTAATTTTTTTTTTTTTTTAATGTGCCAGTCTTCTTTGGCAGTTTGGTGAAGCCTATGGACCTGTTTTCAGAAGAATATTTTTTTAAAAACTAATTATGTATAAATACAGTTATAAAATATATTTGACAAAAGTTTTTAGATTCCAAATTAAATGTTTCTGAATTAGAGGAATTGAAAAAATAGCCTAGAAAATAAATGACCTAAACCTTCTTTATTCTTTAATATGTCCTGAATTAAAACCTTTTTTAAAAAAACCTTCATTTGCAATGAAGCTAGCAAAATTTATTGTTACTCTTCCAAAGAAAGCAGGAGATTCCTTCTGAGACCCTGTAAAAGAGATTATCATACATTGCCTTAGCTTGGACTAGATCAGACCATAAAATAGGGATGAATGTGCCAGTTTTCTTGATAAGGATATGTCTGTGTTTGGCAGGAAAGTCCACAATATGGAATCTAATGATCTTCTTTATTGATATGAAATACCTAGCTCCATTTGTCAGAGCCCCTTTTCTTTGGCTCTCCACCAAACCAATTGTGGTCATGTTCTCATAATTTCATTATGGGTGTGGTAAGGGAAGAATGTTTTAAAGCACTTGTGGAAAGAATTGGGAATGATAATTTTTCAGTTTTGAGAAGATGATTGACACATATAATATGTCTTTGTTTTGGAGGAGGGAATGCATCTTTTAGTAAGAAACTTCCCAATAAATTATTCAGAATTCATCCTACTTCTCTTTGAACACAATTTTCTCTCTCTTTCACCCTCATATAAATATGTATGTATTTGTTCAAATATGTAAATTGTCGAATTTTTTTTATTACTAGTTATGATTGATGGGAAATGGGTGAAAGGTAACCAGAGATAGAATTACTACAGTTTTTCAAAAGATACTTAGAGATTATTAGTTCTGTTTCCCTGAAAAGTGTTTTATTTCACAAATAGTAAGCAGATTAAAATGTACATTATCCTTGTAAAGTTTATAAATTGTTAAAATTCAAAAATAATGAAGTGGAGTTATTAGAAATCCAGGAACTTTATTTCTGAGTTGCTAGGTTTGTAATTAGAACATGAGCCATCTTGTTTCTTACTCTTCCTCCCAGCCCACCCTATCCAGTCCTTCATTCAGTAATCTAGAACTAGACTGTCTTTTTCCATCAACAGTCATCTTGACTGTGTCAAGATTTGGACTTCCTATATCTTCCTATATCTTTTTAAGCTGTATAGAAATGTATTCAGGCAATCATTGTCATAGATGCTAATCCAAAGCAGTTAGTGATAGCATACTACTTCTCTGTGCTATAATGCACCATTTTCTTTCTCCCTCCTTTCTTTTCTCATTTGTGTCTGGTTAGGTCTGTTGATTAAAGCATTGCAAATGAATCCAAAGACACATTTCAGTCCCATGTGGGGCAGTTAAGTTTTTCTTGTTCCGTGGCCACATACTAGGAGCTTAACTCTGACCATCTGTATTACAGATGTGTGCTGTTGATTACCAGAGAGATCTTGCTATATAAATAAATAAAAGAAAATGCTTTTTAAAACATCTCAATTATTGTTCCTTTAAAGGATATAGATCTTAAGTCATACATTCCTGTCCATCCTATATGATTCTTGACTGTATTCTCCTGTAAGTTTTCTCCATTCTCACTGCTTGATAAAGCAAATGGTCTTCAGATGGAGCCCTAATCCTTTCCTGAGTTCCTGTACCTCCTCTCCAAGTGCCTAGTGATATCTTCATTTTAATGGCTTTTAGAGATCTCTGGCTCACTTTGTTTGAAATAGAATGTATCATCCCAGATTGTGAGTCATTCTTCACTTGTCAATTTCACTTACCTTCATTTTCAGTCATTTGACAAGTGTTGATTATGGTTTCTCTTCTCTCACTTCTGTTCTCTTGTTCTCTTCTTTTCTCTTGCTTCTGTTCCTTTTTTTCTATTCTCTTAGATCTATTCAGAACTATAGCAATTCTTTCTTTGAGTTTTTAAATAACATCCTGATAGTTTTTCATTCTCTAATAATTGTTTATTCTCTAGTTTCTCGTAATTTATATTCTATCTTCCACACATTTGTGCCAGACTGATATAACTTACACAAATTCAGATGATACAGTTAAATGGATAGGTGATGGATAAGGAAATTGATCACTTGAGGTGGAAAATTAGGATATGGATAGTGTGGAGGAATTAGACATTCAATATGTCATTTGAATTTGATGTATTGTGTGATACGAAGTTAATGGAAAAGTGATTTAGTTGAAGAATGGAGAGAGTTTGCAAACAGCAGTATTCTGACACATCCATATATCATTATTTGTTCTGCTATTCTTCCCCAAATAATGGACATTCCCTTAGTTTTCAATTTAGGCAAGGTTTTCTACAAGAAAGGAGGATACATCCTGTCCTTGGAAAACTCTAAGAAATAATTGGTCTTTGCTGGTCAGAAAGCCTCCTGGGAACAGGTTGCTCTAATAGTTCAATTTTGGGTCAGGGTAAAGTAGCCTTAGGAATTGCACATAAATTATGACCATCAGAAAGAAGCCTATGGGCTTGTTAGCTTCTAAACTAGAACTTCAGGGAAGGGGAGAAGTCAAGTTAGCCAGAGAATTTATCCTAGGCTGTTTGCCTTATAATGAAATTTATATGTCCTCTTGAATTTAAATCACTGGTCATGTCAAGAGAATCTATTACACACTTCTAGTTTCTGGTTTTGATATTGCAGTGCAATGTGAAAAAGATAAGGAATTGCGAGTAGAGTTGCTAATAAAGTAGTGGTGAAGCTTCATTGCTCCATCCACAATATATACTATCCACAAATAATGATTTATTTCTTAAAATTGAATTTGTGATTTCATTGGCAAAGGTAAGAAAATTCCCATCACAAATGCAGAACTACACTTATTCTGCCACTTATTGTCTTATAGAATCACTTGTGTAGCACGGAAAGGTTGTGATTTACCCAGGACCACACAGCCTTGGAAGTTGGTCCTCCAACCTTTGGAGTTGGTTCATAATCCCCAATCTCATTGACTCTAAGATCTATCCATTATGTCATGCCTCTTGTGTCAATTAAAATGTCAATATATTAAACAAATTCAGCCATTCATATGGTTACAAAAATAGAGTAGAAATCTATTACAACAGGATTTATTATAACATGAATTTTGATATGTATCATAAGTCAGCCCCACCGTGATTACCAAAGGTCACATTAAAGTCTATTGAATACATTGACTACAGACTACATTCAGGAAAAATCTTGTAATATGTAGTCAGTTGTTGATCCTACCCCCACCTTCCATTCCCATACTACCACTATTTTTCCCTTTGGTCTTGCAAGGTCTTTATCTTGATGTCAAAAGTAGATGTTAAGATAGTTGGATGTGAAACTGATTGATTGTAATGTATTAACAGTAATGGTACATATGCCATATGTAAAATGCAATAATAGGAATTGAATTGGAATTATATAGAATTATAGGTGTTCATATCACTTTGCTCATTAGACACTACTGATATTAATTGCAGAAATCATCTGGTAAATGCATTAAGTGGCCTGGAGTATTGTTTTTCCCTCAGAGATGTATAGATCAGTCAGTTAATCAGCAGGTATTTATTAAGTGCTTGCTATATGTTAAGACTATGCTAGGCTTTAGGGAATCAAAGACAAAAATAGTAGATAAAGAAAGACTGTTTTTGCTAGACACTCTTAGATAGGCATATATTTCTCTGGGAAAATTCCACCTGGTATTTGATTGTAAAAAGACAGTTTGGAAAGTGGTTATCAGAGCTTCAATCCTAACAAAGAAAAGAGAGCAGTTGTTTGCCAAAGAAGGGTAGATATATAAATAAAGGCAGATTGGGAGAGAGTGTAGTTGAAAGTGTTTAATTTTATGTTAAAGAATGGGCTGCACTGATTTTCTTTATTTAGATAGATTAGGCTTTCTGGAGGAAAAAAGCTTGGACATAATTTAACTTAAAATTAGGTGGAGGGGAGACATAAGTGACATTATGAAAGAATGTGAATAGTTGACTTAAGTAGAAAGGTTTGTAATAGAGGTCTGAGAGCTTTGGAATGAAACTGATAGGAAGAGAAATAGATCACTTAATGTGGACAATTAGGATATGGATGGTTTGGAAGAAATTGAAATTCAGTGTGTCATTTGAATTTGATACATAGATGATAGGAAGCTAATGGAGAAGTACTTTAGTTGAGGAAGAATGAAGAGAGAAAAAAGGGTGTTTTTTTGATCTCTGTAGCTTATGAACATATATTTTTCATTTGAATAGATAAATGTCTTAGGCACAAAATATGAATTATTGTTGATTTGGAATCAATTCAAAAGGTTTTTTGAAGTTTTCCAGGAAACTAGACAATTTTCAAACATTAAATTGTTAGGACATTGATTTGTTTATTTGATCAGGAAAGAAACCACTAGTTAAACTGGGAATGAGGAAAGAAAAGGGCATACAAAGCAGTCTTCAAAATAACCAATGAAAACTTTTAAAATATACTTAAGCTTTTGAATGAATCCATTAAACATCCATCATTTATGTAGTAAAATGTTCTAGAACAATAGTTGATAAAATCCTTTTGCCTTCTTAAAATCAGAAATATGTTTTTGATCCTGTTTACAGCTAAAAAAAAATCAGTAACTGGACTTATAATTTTGTTCTTTACATACATGTGAACTGTATTACCTGAGTTAGTTACTATTGAACATTACCATTAACAGTGGGAATAATTGCACTTGCTTACCAATGTTAGTGTAAGTATTTATAAAATTCACACTGGTTACATCAGAAATACTTCTGTGCATTCTTCATCAAATAAAATGAATTTTATTCTCTTTAAGAAATAGAGATGGTAATCATGGAGCGAAGCAAACTAACCGAATTAGCCATTTCTGTAGTGACAGAACAGAATACAACGGATGAAGAGAAGAGTGCTGCTGCCTCTGGGACTGAGAACACACAGTGGAACAGGTGGGTTCTCCCACATGAGGATCCTGCTTCCAAATTTTGTTTCCTTATCTCAGTGTTTGAAGATAAGCTCCTGCTATGCTTGACCACCAGATAATCATCAGGTTTTGACCAGTGTAATGAATTCTAGTTACATATTGTGCTTTTGTACTTCTGATGAAACTTGCTTGGAAAAGGAGATGTTTCCCCCGATGCACTTCAATCTTGGAGCCAATCCTAAAGAGCACACATTCACCCTGTGAACCAGCCAGCTCTTGGCACTGTTGTATCAATTTGGAGAAATGCCATATTTGATTTGGATATGAATGCATTTGTAGTCATTCATCCTCTTAGATGTGCCTCACTATCTTTCCTGGTTCCAACTATATGTATGTAGCCAAATTGACCTACCTACTATAATTTAATTGACTGATTAGTACTAGAGGTCATCTCAATGAGAGTGGATACATGATTACTCTGGAGATGATCAAGTGAACTTGAATTTTCCTGGTACAAGTGGAATTTTTTTTTTTTTTTTTAATTTTTAGAATGCAGAATAGTACTCCTCTCCCAGTAGTATCTTATGATTCAGAATAAGGCATAGGATTGATTCCAGTTCAGTGTTTAGTTAGTAAAATATCCAGAAGATCTTATTACGGAATGATTTCACTGTTATAGTGGAACCTGAGGACAGTGTAAAAAAGAGAGTACCTTTATGTGCATGCGTGATGGGTCTTATGTATATATCCAGTAGGAAATGTAGTATCTCCTGAGAAAAAAGTATTTCTGATCTATCTATGAATTTGAATTAATAGTAAGTATTTAAGAGTCACTGACTTTCCCTCTTTTCCTTTTCTCCAATTTATATCTTTGTTCTGCAAAAGTCTCTGTTATTTACCAGAATTAATTAATGTTCATGAGTTGAACAAGGGATACATTTCTAGGCTACGTTAACTATAAAAAGCATATAGTTGAACAAGATGCACTCTCAGTTGCTGCAATCTGCGAATGTCTTTTGTAATTTTTGCTCAATATTTTTGAGCAGCCTAATAGATGCTATGTGGGTATGTTGTATGTATATGTGTGTATCTATATATACACGCATGTATTAATTTTAAAACTGATGATGGGTGCCTTTCTTAGAACACTTATGGAGCTCAGTTGATGACATTATTGGTGAGTTTCTTACAATTTTATGTGATTGCCACATGCAGTAATTGGCATCTTACCACTTAACTGACAACCATGGAAAATAGCACAAGATTTGTAAAATATTTTTCTTAAAAAAGATACATAGGAATAATGGAGTCAGAGTCCTAAATCTCTGCTTCTAGTTTAGTGTTCGTGGGAAGTAATTGTTTTTAATATTATAAATAGTAGCTCTTCTTAGATTCTAGTTTGATGCTTCATTGGGGTAGGTAGATGATACTGATCTCTGAAAGGCTGTTCTGATGGAGTGAAAGCTTCAGAAGATTTGTTAAAGTTAAAAAGATTATGTGATGCCCCAATGAATAGCTTCCTTTTTTGTAGTCTAATGACATATCTGTCGAATTTAGTTTAGAAAGGCTTATCAGGAGGTTAGCTGTGGGTTTTT
The DNA here is from genome assembly GCF_902635505.1 of Sarcophilus harrisii. Classification (NCBI taxonomy): domain Eukaryota; kingdom Metazoa; phylum Chordata; class Mammalia; order Dasyuromorphia; family Dasyuridae; genus Sarcophilus; species Sarcophilus harrisii. The sequence continues at coordinate 304,113,084 of NC_045426.1, read as the reverse complement.
TTGTTTTTGTTTTTGTTTTTTTGTTTTAAGAAATTCATGAAGACCATCTGCTGTGACTTAGGAGGGATTTAGTATTCATCAGTGAGGAAATACCTGTCCTGATGAAATTTTGAATCCTTGACATGCGTATTTTATTTGTGAATATTGATTAGATGTAGTTGGAATAGTACTTATACTTCAATTCTACTTCAATTACATTATGGATTAAGTAATCCTTTTTAGACTGGTTTGAGAACTTAAGCACTCAGTATTATTACATATTCTCAAAAAAAAATTAAAGTTACCAAACAATTAGTAAACACACATTTGTTGAAAAAGCCCCTTTTATTAGTTGGAGATTATTTTTATTGGCTTGAGAATTAATGAATTAATTAACTGGTAAATCATTAAAGATGACAGTCATGGTAGATGTATCTAACTAAAGATATGCATATATGAGTGAAATGAGCAGGACCAGGAGATCATTATATACTTCAACAACAATACTAGATGATGACTAGTCCTGATGGATCAGGCCATCCTCAGCAACAAGATCAACCAAATCATTTCTAATGGAGCAGTAATGAACTGAACTAACTATACCCAGAAAAAGAACTCTGGGAGATGACTAAAAACCATTACATTGAATTCCCAGTCCCTATATTTATGCACACCTGCATCTTTGATTTCCTTCACAAGCTAATTGTACAATAATTCAGAGTCTGATTCTTTTTGTACAGCAAAATAATGTTTTGGTCATGTATACTTATTGTGTATCTAAGTTATATTTTAATATATTTAACATCTACTGGTCATCCTGCCATTTAGGGGAGGGGGTGGGGGGGGTAAGAGGTGAAAAATTGGAACAAGAGGTTTGGCAATTGTTAATGCTGTAAAGTTACCCATGTATATATCCTGTAAATTAAAGGCTATTAAATTAAAAAAAAAAAAAGATATGCATATAAATTAGGAACTAATTATTTAATAAGAGAATATTTTTTACTTAAAATGTACGTATAAGTACTGTTTTCTGTCTAGAAATTAGTCTTGCATCCAAGAATCCCCGAACATGAATACCTAATATGCGTTCGGCCCTGTGCCTAAATATTGGAAATACAGACAAAAATGCAATAATTCCTGCTTTCAACGGGCTCACATTTTGTTTGAGAAGAAAATATACATATAAATAAGTCTACTCAGAATATAAAAGAGAACTTTGGCAGAGAGAGCACCAGGAACTGGGAGATCAGGAAAGATTTTTTCTAGAATCTAGTAAATTGAGTCTTGAAGAAAACAAGGGATTAAAAGAAGTAGAGAAGGAATGCATTCTAAGAAAAGGGGCAAAGTATGCTAAGGCATAGAAATGGGAGATGGAGTGTTGTGTAAGAGTAATATTAAGAAAGCCAGTTTAGCTAGACTATATGAGTGTGGAAAAAGGAATAATGTAATTAATAAGGATGAAAAGATAGATTGAAGTCAAGAAGTGGGAGCCCTAAATGCCAAGAGTTCAAGGCAGGAAGGATTCACTGGAGTTTTCAGTTTATTTTTTGAGGGATGCTTACTGCTTATTTTGCTTACTATAGATCCTAGTAAATTTACCTTGACATGGTCTTTAGATTTGTTTCAAAGGTTACTATTGCAGTGGATTGTTTTGTGTTTTTAAAATACAATTTTATTGATGTTTTTTGTTTGCATCACTTGATGTGTCCACCACATCTTTTCCCCTTTTCTGTCTTAGAGAGTAGCACCTTATAATAATAATAAAAAAAAGCCAAGCATCTCTTCTTTGGGTCCAAAATTTGGTCATTATAATTTCACATCAATCTCTTTAAAATCTGTAGTTTATTGAGAAGGGGGGGATTACATGGTCAGACCTGTACTTTAGTATAATCATTTGGATAATTGTGTAGATTATGGATTGTGGAAATAAGAGATGTGAAAGAAAAAAATGAGGTAAGAATCTATTGCAATAATATAGGTTGATGAACGTCTGTACTAATGTAGTTGCTGTGTGTAGAGAATGTGGGACAATTGTGAGAAATTTTATGAAGATAAGAACAGCAAAATTTGATTACCAAATGTATATTTGGAGGACGCAAAGCAAAGAATAATGCCAGTAGAAAAATCTAGGATACTAAAAGCAGGTGGTACCTTCAACTAAAACAGGGAAATTAGGGGAAAGGTTTATTTGATGAAGTGAGGGAAATAATCTGTTTTGAATGTTGAATTTGAATTATCTATGGGACATTGGTTTGAATTGTCTAGAAAACAGTTGATAATTTAGTAATGGAACTCAGGAGAGATATTAGGACTAGATACATGGATCTGATGGTCATCTGCATTTAGATGATAATTAAGCCCATGGGAACTGATGAGACTACCAAATGAGAGAGTGTAGAGAGAGAAAAGAACTTATGCTATAATACAGTAAGGTGGCAGGATAGAGATGGAGAACCAGAAAAGGAGATTGGAAAGAAAAAGTCTGACAGCAAGAGAATGAAGAGAGAGAAATGTTAGAGAAGAAAGAGTAGGAAGAGAAAATGTTTATTGGCACCAAATACTGCAAAAATATCAATATGGAAGAAGATTTAGAAAAGAAAATTGAATTTATCAATTAAGAGATCTTGCTTAACCTTGAAGAGAGCAATTTTAGTTGAACAGTAAGGTCAGAAGCCAAATTGTAAAGAATTGAAAAGTGAATAAGAGGAAAGGAAGTATAGATATCTAAATTAGTAGGCAGGTGTGTGTGTGTGTGTGTGTGTGTGTGTGTGTGTGTGTGTGTGATAGAGAGAGAGAGAAAAGGGGAGAGGGAAAGGGAGGGAGGTTTAGTAAGAGCTTTTTAAAGATTGGACATACTTGTAGGAAGCAGGGAAGGAACAAGTAGTAGAAGAAAGTGAAGATTACTGAGGGAATAGAAGTAATGATGGGAAAAATCTTCAAGAGAAGATGGATTAGGATGGGTCAGTGTACATGTAAAGAGGTTAGGCTTGCTAAGAAAAAGAGGTACTTGTGTATTAGATATTGGAATAAAGGAGAAGAGAAAGAAGAATGTTGTCAAGGATTTTGAGATATAGAGATGAAGGAAAGAGGGAGTTAGTGGTGAATAGGCCTCTAATTTTTCTTCTCACCTAAGAAACTAGGATAGCTGATGCTGTGAGTCTTGAGGAAAGAAGCAAACGTTTGGAACAACTTAGAATAGCCTACTCTATGATAAGTAAATAAAGAATCATTTAGGGAAGAATTCTTGCTGTGAGTGCACAATTAAGTTTAGTCACCATAGTTTTGTGACATTCTCCAGCACTATTTACCATCACATGAAGATTATTGGAGGCAATTGGGAGTCATGAAAGGGTTAAGGTTTGATAAAGCTTGAATGTCACTAAAATAAATGAGTAAGTGATTCAATAATAAAGCACAATACAGTTTAAGCTGGCTAACTGTAGTGTTGAGATTGAGAATGAATTAAGTGAAGTCAAATTAGCAGAGGTGGAAGGACAAACTAATAAGAAGTAGGAGGTTCAGGTGAAAACTAAGAATATGGTTGAAAGGAAGAGGTGGAAGTTTATTATTGGATAAAGGGATTTCAGAGTTTTTGAATATGCAAATGGAATATTTGTGGGTGATGATCTAGATCAAGGGTATGGCCATCTTTATGTAGTTGAGGTGAAATGGAAAAATTAGTTTTGGGAACTAAGGATTTTGAGGAACTGAAAGGTTAGAGTGATTGGCAGAATATCAGCGCAAAGTTTCTTAGTAGAAAGGAAGGAGTTGGGGTGAAAAGTAATACTGTAATGGAGTTAGTCAATCAACAAGCATTTATTCAATGCTTACCATGTGCCAGGCTTTGTACAATGTGCCAGAGGTACAAAAAAAAAAACCAACTACTTCTTGACTCCAAGAAGTTTATATTCTTTTGAGACAATATAATTAAAATAGTACAAAATACAGGATAAATGGAAAGTACATTAGAGAGGAAGGTATTAACATCTTTGGAGACCAGGAAAGGCCTACATGTGATACTTTGGTTGAATCTTGAAGGAAGCCAAAGCTTCTAAGAGTCAGAGATGACAAGAGAGAGCATTTTAGGTATGGAGATCAGGTGAAGAGATGGGATGTAAATGTAATGTATGAGGAACAGCAAGGATGCTAGTATTGCTGGAGGAGACAGAGTAAATCATAAGAAGATTAGAAAGGTAGGAAGAGACTGAGTTACAAAGAATTTTAAAAGATTTAAATTTTAAATTTAAATGTAGAAAAGTTTATATTTAATCCTGGGGTAATAGGCAACTACTGGAGTTTGTTGAGCTGGGAATGATATAGTTGCACCTCAGCTTTAAGAAAATAATGATCTGGGATTAGTGAATAATAATCTTCAGAATTTGGATTGGGTGATAATTTGGATAGAGTGAACCTCAGAGAAGCGAGGTTGTTCATTAATTACAGCAAAGAGAGTATTTGCAAATGGTAGGTGGGAGCAGTGAGTGTTCCAATTCCTTCCAGAGCCAGTGTGTATTTTGGAGGTGGTGGGAGAGAAAAGGAAAAGATTTTGAAATAGATGGCTTTCTTTAAATTTACAATGAATGAAAATAATGAAAGCAAAAAGACTACTACCTGAGTTTCAAGGCACTGGAGGCAAAAGGAGGGTCTGTTCTGGAGGGACACAAATCCTGAATCTTGGGGCACATGGCTTCCATTTCTGGGTACTTAGAAATTGGGAGCTGTGGAGTGTCTCTTTGGTCAGTCAGTCAGTAAATATTTACTTAACACTTATTATGTACCAAGCACTGCGTTAAGTTCTGGAGATATAAAGAAGTATGTTTACTTCTTATAGGAACTGATCTCATCCCCTTTCCAATATGATAGAAAATGCCATAACTTGTCCTCTGTTGACATGGTATTTAAGAACTTTTGAGATCACCTCAAAAAGGCACTGGATTTCTGAAGTCATTTAATAATTTATCAAATAATTCATCATTAACTTCTATCATAATTCTCTCATAGGCCTTTCCTTGATATGGTATATAATGCACTGGACAGTCCTGAAGATGATTATCATGCCCTTTTTGTGCTCTGTCTTCTATATGCCATGTCTCATAATAAAGGTAAGATTTAAAATTATCCTAATCATAATTAGGGATATTTTCAAATATTGTATTTCTTCATTTTTAAAAGAAAGAAAAGATACTTTTATTAAGGGATTTCTTTTATAATTAACATTATTATAGTTTTTAGAATTTTACTTCATGAGAGATGAAATGTATAGCTTGGTTTTCCACATATCTATGCCAGAAAAATACATCAATATTAAAAATAAATTTCAAACATTTTTTCTTTTGGTTTTGGATCTATGATATCAGTGGTATGAGAAACTCTAAGCTTGGAATCTCTATCAGTAAAAATATGCAACTCATCTCTAACTGAGGTTCACAGAGAATTGACTGAAGCATTGAAAGGCTGATTTGCCTGTGGATGCACAGTTAGAATACATTAGAAGCAAGACTTGAATCCTAGACTTTCTGACTCCATGGCCAATATACCATGTTGCCTTTTAACTGAGCTCATATGTTATTTTGGTTACTTTTCTATAAAACTAAATTTATGGTGGTTTTAATGTGTTTTCTAAGCATTTGTGCTAAAATCAATTATTTTATAATTTTGGTCTTTGTAATTAATTTATGTTTCTGATGTCTATTAAAGAGTATGTAGGATGTGAAACTGAGATTTCTATCTTTCAGAAAAATCGGTATTATTTCTATTTTGATCGAATTAGTGTCAAAGTCTAGAACCTTATATGATTAGAGTGCTTCCTATTTTTTAAATGTGATTAGCATTCTTTTATTCATAGCATAGAGATTTGAAAGAGAACCTCAAAGCCATAAAAACCTGACTAAAGGGCAAATCACTTCATCCCGTTGGGCTCCAGGTAACTTATAAGTCTTAAGTTTCAGACTAGATATGAAGCTGCCTTGTTAGAGGGATTTTCCTATGCTAGTGCAGGTATAGGTCCAATTCCTGTCCCTCATCCCATTTGCTTATGGCATCTGGGAATGAGGGGATTTTGTCTATTTGAGGATTCCTCTGCAGTTTATCAGATGGAAATATATTAAATAGTTGTGCCAGAAGTGTCTGTTTTTTAGAAATTGATATGGATGTTGTATCAGATTGTACACAAAGTTGAAACTCTTAACACATTGTTAGAGTTAAGATGTAAAAAGATCTTGACAAACCAGAATGTTAAGCTGACACTAAGATGACATTTAATAGGAACAAATTTACAGTTGAGTTTAAAAAATAATTTCACTAGTACAATATGGAGGAGACATTACTCCAACATAAGTGAGTTGTTTGATTTAGCAGACACAACCTAGAAACATTTTCATACACAAAGTAGAACACAAAAGATGCTGTTTTAAAAACTACATAATGCATTCAATATGTTGCTTTCAAGTGAACTATTTGCCCATACTTTCTTCTTTTCAAAATGACTTATTTTTAGTGAAACCATTTTGCTTCTTTGCAATATTCTTTTAATAAGAACTCCTAGAATTTTTTCTAGGAATAAAATCTAATTTGCTACTTTTAATCCTTGCAAGATTCCAGCTATTCAGTTGGGACATTTGCCCTTCTCCAAGTTTGTAGTGTCTTTTTTCTTTCAAACATCTTTCACAGGAAGTGCCTCTGGAATGACATTTTTCAATCCTTTTTGTACCCTTGAATAAAGATTGTCTTCACTTGATGACTCGGCTAATTTATGGCTGCTAGAAATTTTGCTTTTTGCTTTTTTAAATATCAACTTTTGTTAGCCTTGGTCATTTTTTTTATTTTCAATAATTGACATCGCCAGAAACAAAATAAGATTTCTTAAAATAACAAAATAAAAATAGTGATGCTTTCTCTTACTGTCAATCTATCTATCCTGAATAGTGATAGGAAAATAATCTGCTGTAGTCCTTGAGATTGGTAATCTCATTATTTGAAGAGCATTATGTTGGGAACTAGGTAAAAGAAAAAACTTGGGCAAGATATTCTGTACCCTTAAGAAGCTTATTATCTATAGAAAAACTCATCATTTGCTTAAATGAATATGACAAAAAAAAATGATATGAGTACAACACAAAGTGTTAGATTAGATCTGAGAAGTAGGATAGCATATTAGAAGGAATGCTAAATACGAAAAAATTACAGAAAAACAGGTTCTATTCTTTCTGTATGCCTATATTAGCCACATTGCCTTAGGCAAGTCACTTCACTTTCAGAATTGGTAAATGGTTATGTCACCATAACCTTTTGAATAACTTAATTGTTGTAGTCCTTATGAGTACAGGGTCATATGTTAGTGACTTTTCTTTTCTATGACTAACATTTTGACTTAAAAAATTTAGCTGAATATTTATGGAAGATAAATCCCATTAATGTACCCATCAGTTAAAAACTTTTTGCAACAAAAAGAAACATTTGACAGTGCAGATATCAATAAGAAAAAAAAGTCAAATTGTTTCATTCTTTACTTTCCTGCTAATAATTTACTTGAAACATTGTTTTCTTTGAGAAAGTTTTGTGTTAATGTTACTGGAATAGAATTATGCACTAAAAGGATACAACATTTCATTTGTAGAATTTGTTGTTTGCTTATGCTTTATTTCCACTCTTAGAATAGGGCTTTGGTTAGGTGTTTTTCTTTGAGGCGCCAGAAGGTCATTTCTGTTTCATCTTCTGGATTTTTATTCTAGATTTTTACCACTGTCACAGCTCTCCTAATGAGATGGTCTCTCATTGAGATGGATTTTTCATCATGAGACAATTTAAACATAAAAGCAATGATAATAAAAACTGAATGTTAGCTTAGGACTTCCAGTAAATAACAGTAGATTAAAGGCTACATCAAAATGAATATGCAGCAGTGAAAAGGGTTAGATGGAATAAAAGAGCTTTGCCAGTTATGATTCAGTAGGGTGACATAATGAATTCTGGTTCATGACTGTAATAGAAAATTTGTCTTTTCATTCCTTTATGGAGTCTCCTAAAATCAGTGTCTTGTGGCAGAAACCTTTTCTACATAAACCAACCTGGTGATCTTCAGAGCTATTGCATTTCTATTTTAAAGCAACCTCCTACCCAATCCCTTCCTCCTTCTCCCCCTCCCCCCATACAATATACAAGCACACTTTGTGGGAAATTTTACCTAAGAGAAAATAAAATAAAGGAAATGAGGCTAGTATAGGTGTACAGCAAGAATAGAAGCTGTTTTTCTGTATTTTTTTCATATTTAACATTTCTTCTTTCTATTATGTTATCCTACTTCTAGGATCTCATCCAGCACTTGTAGCACTTATATATTTATCATGTATTTTTTTTTGTTGTTGTTATAGCTATTTATGGAAATAATGTGTTTTTCTATACATAATAAGCTTCTTGAAGGTGATATTACTGGGAATAGGTGAGAGGAGTGGGAAAAGTAGATAGCCGCCAAAATAAAGTAGAACTTTGGTTTTTCAAAAATGTTGAAAAACTAAGAGTACAAATTACACAGAATATTTCAGAATGGGAATAAAGTTTAGTGTAGTCCAAACATATCTCATATAGCAATTTCCTCTACAGTACTCCTCATTGCTGGCTATCTAATGTTTGTTTAAATACTTGGCAATATTTTGGTTGTATTATTTTTGCAAGTTAAAATACTATTTCAACTAATAATAATTTCTCTCATTTATATGGTGCTTTAAGGTTTGCAAAGCCTAATATACTTTAATATTATCACAACAATCCTTTGAAGTAGATGTTATTATTATCTTCATTTTCCAGATGATGAATCAAGTTTGGAAATTTAGTTAAAAGACTTGCCAAGATCACATAACTGGTACATGTATGATGCCATGTTGTTTCCTTTCATTACTGCCCAAGGCATTCCTTCTAGTTATGAACAACTCATAATAAAGCTCAATATAGATTAGATTCTGAAGCAGGCTGTTTTTTAACAATTATAAATGTTAGCCTAACTGAAGATACACTTTTGAGTGTTTCTTGTTCAGTTTCCTCCCCTCGCTCTCCCCCAGCCCAATTGAGTCAGATCTACTATCTATAATCTAGCAAATGATATTTTGAACATGCTTAGTGACTTTTTTTGAGTGGTGGAAGGGGAGATGTTTGTACATTTTTTTATCCAAGAGTGTCTATCAGTCCATTTTCATAAAATTTGAGGCCACCCCAATAGTTCTGCCTCCAGAGTCACTCTTGTGGGAGGAAATCCAAGAATAAGAAAGTGTATTTAATTACCAGTAACCGAGATTGGCTGATTAAGAATCTTCTCACAAACTAATACTACCTTTAGTTCTTTTAAATCGGTCTCTTTCACCCATGATATTGTTGTGGTAATAGATTGGGATAAAGCAAATCACATACTGACTTATTTTTTCAGGTCAGAATCTGACAGATATAGGTATAAAGGGAAATACTTGCCATGCCATGTGTTTGGAAGATTTCAAAAATCCTTCCTTCTCCCTAACCCCTTCTAACTCTTTCCCCTCTCATTCACTTATCTACCTTCTTCTCTTCTGTCCCAGTCCAGGTCATAGGAAATACAGGAAGTTCAAGATTATAAGTACCTGTTGTGTATTCAGTACTAATATAAACTTCAAAAATGAAAGATATTGCCCTGCAGAGAATATAAATTCCCTTGCAACTGTCTCTGTCTTTCTCTACTTGAAAATTACTAGTCTTCTTCATTTTAGAGGATATAAAAGAATTGAGACATTGTTTTTACTAATCAGAGTTAGAGAAATATGTAATATGACATAGAATTATTTATTGGAAATATTCAGCCATCTTATCAAGGAATCAATATTATAGTTAGAGGGAACAATAGAATTTTAAACATTTTAAAGTCTTTTTGATGTCTGAATATATATATAAAGTTAAGGAAGGGAGAAGCTATGGCTTGGAGATATCTTTCTTTTCCTTCTCTTTTTTTTTTTTTCCTGAGTATTTGACTGTTTTAGGCTTTTTGTATATGTAAAACCTTTCCTAATTACTGTTTCTAAAATATATTTTAAAATTTTTTCAAGTATGAAAGATTTCACTCCAATTAAAATATTTCTTTTCATTTAAATGTAAACAATATTATAGCCATTTAACATTTTGAGAATTGTGGTTCCCATTCACTATTTGCCATATATCCGTGAACCAAATTTCACTAAATTCAGGAATATTCATGAAAATTACATAAAATGTCATTTGAATATGTTATCAATCAACATTTTGTTTCAGGATATTGGACTGAACTGTTCAATTTTAAACTTTTGGATATGATGATATCCTTTAGAAGTCTGTGAAATATCTGTAAATTATTTTTAAAAGATATCATTAAACAGAAGGACAGAATAAATGTCAATAAGTAGTTATAGTTTTTACAGCTTTTGAATTAATATTTTTGTTTTTCCTCTTCCTTCATTTTTAAATTTTATCTTTCTTGAGTTGGGATTCTTCATTACAGAAAGTAATATATCAGATTCAGGAAGATTAGAATAACTACTGAAAGTAAAATGTTTTGTTCCTGTCAGAATGGACCCCTATATGTTTCTTATTAGTGTGGGGGGAAAAAAAAGGAGGAAAAGAGGAAAGAGAAATAATAAACATATATAATTCGGTGGAGAAATTTACCTAAATTTTTGTCTTTCAATTTGTTTTATGGCGTGACATTAAATTCCAGAGCAAAGCAGCAACTTGTGTTCTATCTACCCTCTTCTTTAAAATCATTAGATTTGATTAAAGGACTGTAATGTTAGGTGACGAGTTTAGGAGTAAGGTGCTGTTTTCTTTTCCAAAAATTATTTACTCTTTCAAAGAGAAAAAGAGTATACTGTTGTTGAAATATGTAGGTAACAATAAAAATTGCAATCAAAATGATTTTTTAGTTTCTTTTTTCCCAAGTAAAATACAACCAGGAAACAAAATCAGTACTTTTCCATTGTAGTATGAATAATGTTTGTATTAAAAAAAAAAGATGTACTCTAGAGAAGATTAATTTTCATTAAAATGCAGTTTTTTAAGAATAGGTGTTTTTATTGTTGTATGTGACAGGAGTTATTAAAAGTATTTAGAAGGTAATGTGTCAAAAAATGTCATCTTCATGGAATTATTTAACAACTTACATTCACTGTTGGAAGAAATTCAATAAAATAAGATATTGTTAGGGTTTGTTATGTTAATGTGCATATTGCTTTTACTTAGAAATCAGACAATAAGTTGTCCAGTTCAGTTTTCAGCTCTTGGGTCAAGTTTCTAAAGAAACGTCATCTAGATTTCAAAGGCTAATATTTCAGATGTTCCAAGCAGTGACATTTCTCTTTTGTTCTACCCTTTCCCTTCCAGTTTTAAGATTTAAATAGCTATTTATTTAAATATTTCATTGGAACAGAGACAATAAATTTTTAGAGTTGTTTGTTTTCCCAATATATGTTCTTTCTCCCTGTCCTCTAAATTATCTGAAATGCATGTCAAAAGTTTGTTGAAGTTGCATATTTCTAATAATGAACATTATATAAGCCTTTGTGAAATGATATCTACATTGAATGGTGGAAAATTTAGTTACAATATAGTTTCCTTTTGTTATCTATTGGTTTTTCTTTCTTAGGTGAGCAAATCTTCTGATAAAAATATTTTTTTCATGTTTTATATTGTTTGTTTATTTTCATTTTAGGAATTGATCCAGAGAAGTTGGATAGAATTCAGCTTCCAGTGCAGACTGAAGTTGAGAAGACCTCCTATAATCACTTACTTGCTGAAAGACTTATCCGGATAATGAACTATGCTGCTCAGCCTGGTAAGTGCATCTTAAATATTTTGTAATTTTCTTTTCAATTTCTTTATTATTTTTCAAAACACATGCAAAGGTAGTTTTCAACATTCACCCTTGCAAAATCTTATGTTCCAAATTTTTCTCCTTCCTTTCCCCTTACTTCCCCTTCCCAACTTCCCCTTGGCAAGAGGATTGACAGATAAACCAATCTTCTAAACATATTTAGACATTTATCATGCTGCACAAGAAAAATTAGAATAAAAGGGGAAAAAATGAAAAAAAAAAACAAGCAAACTAATAAAAAAGGTGAAAATACTATAAAAAATACTGTTAAAAGTCAAATGAGAAAATGAATGTGAAAACACTTATTTTAAAGTGGTTATTAATGTAAGGTATAATCCTAATTATTTGATAAAATGTTCCCAGATGGCTTTTATCTACTGTTATCACCATGACCTAGGAAAATATAACTTTGTGTCTTTTTTGGTGATGGTTTTTTTCCCTTACTATAATAAATTTTATTTTAATTTCCTTTGAAAAGGATAATCATTTAGTGGTGGGTTCTTAGTGTTTTTAAACCAACCAAAATGCTTCACCAAAAGTTATGTGTGAATTGGGTCAGAGAAATTAAAATTAAATAAGTACAAATGAAGTACAGGGCATTTTGAAGGCTTAGAAAAATGATTCACAAATGAGGATGTGATAATCCAGCACACACACAAAAAAATTGTATATACATGATGGTGATAGCTGGAAAAAGAGTTAAGAGTGGAGTTTGGAACTTTTAGAGCAAAAGAAAATAGAAAACGGAAAACCTTAGAGAAATTTAGGCTGAGATGAAAAGCTGTAGAATAAAACTCACTCAAAAAGTTAGTAAGTAGGATTAATGATACATTGATGCCATTACACAGTGGGTAATGAAAGAAAGCTATAAGGAAAGAAAACAGTCTTATTTGTGTTACTCTTTATTTTATTTCCCTCACAACAGCTTGCATATACTAAGCATTCAGTGCATACTTGTGGAATGAACAAATGGAAGCCTGGAAAGTAGACTATAAGCCATCAGCAAAGAGGCTAATTCATGCCTTTAGGCTATTGTAAGAAAAGTTTCAAAGAAAAACTGAGGAGTAGACCTAGGCCCAGGTTTTTGACTCTCTAGTGTCAAAATGGACTGACATTACTGGTTCCATTTTGTACAGTATGGGAAGAAAGAAAGAACCTAGTGAAACTAGTAAGGAATGATTCTTAAGAATCATTTCTCCATAGAAAAGGAGATAATTAGAATGAAATAGGGAATAAGATATTCAGTAATATTTTAAACCAAATCGAGATAACTGAATAACTATTTCCCTCAATTCTGGTTATAGATTCTACAAAATTTTTGTGTATTTTAAAATAACTGATGACTTGTACTATGTTATAGTGTATCATACTAATCAAACATGTATCAGTGTAATTGGGAAATGTTTAACAAAATGAATAAAAATATAATACAATATAGATAATGATAATTTGTAGTTTCCTAAGTCAATATGCAACAGCACCTTTATCAGAAGAAAGTTACCTTGTCAGTAAAAGCAGTTGAACTTTTGCCAGGAAGTTCCATTTGTTGGCTCCCTGGAGGGCACATTTCATCAGATTTGCCCTTTCTTCATGCTTAGTAGTCCATTGTAAATGTCCTGCAATAGGATAATATTCTCTCTCTTCTGTTATCTCACTCAATGAGAGCAGCACAATGGGCTGTTATGTGGCAACACTTAGTGAGGCAGAGTAGAGCAATAACAAGAGAGCAGGGCTAACGCCTTGGCTTTGGCTTTGGCATTAACCTCTTTTCTTTGACCCTGGACAAGTCACTACTTTGTTGAGCTTTAGTTTCTTCATCTTTAAAAATGAGAAAGATGGACTAGTTTGTCTCTGAAGTCTCTTGAAACCTACAAAATTCTGTGATTTTTTTTTATGACTGACTCTTAACTCTCTTTTTCTGTTATATTTGACCTGAGTTTATAGTTTCATAAGGATAATATCAGATTATTTTTATCTGGACACATTACCTCACACTGCCCAAATTAAATCTTACCTACCATTTCTCACATTCAGAAAATCTTGTAGAACTTTCAGTTATTCATGTTGACATTTGATTTTTTGGAAGATCTTCAAACTGTCTGTAAACTTGGACAGTTTTACTGCGTACTCTCTCTCTTTTAACTAATATGCAAAAATATTAAATAATTGGAGTCCCAAGGGAGATCATACTACTTAAATTATATAATTAATGATCGTTTTTAAATTGTGAATGGAAAATAATGTCTAATCAATTATAGTAGTGGCAACACAGAAGGTCATAGTGGTTTTTAGCCATATCATTTCCAGTTTGTTTCAGTCATAGTTATTTTCCATTTTCATGTTTGTTTTGTAATGTCCTTGAGGATTTATACCTCATAGCCACAGTGGATAGATTGTAATTTATAGATCTAAATATTTATTAGTAGAAAGGGAGCTCAGGCTCTGAGAGGGATAGGACTGTTTCTCTTAGTGCCCCAGATCAATCAACGCTTCTTAAATTCTTATTATGGACCAGACCCTATCATAAGCATTAAGGATACAGTGGCAGAACTACAATCCTTATCTTGAAGGAGTTTGAAATCTAAAGGGAGACAAACATGTTAATCATTAGATATGGCTATAAGATTCATACAGAGAAGGTAGCAAATGAATAAGCTGGGAAAAGGTTTCTTGTGGAAGGTGGGAGTTAAAGTCTTTAAGTCAGATAAACTAAGAAGTGAAGGTAAAGAGGGAGAATATTCCAGGCATTGGGTCAGCCAGTATCAATGGCATAGAGAAAGCAGAATAAATATTATGCGTGAGAAACACTAATGTGATTGGATCATTGTATGAAAAGGGAGAAAAAATGTATAAAAAAGGAAAAGGTAGGAATGAATCAAGTTATGAAGGGCATTAAATGAAAGAGGAGTATTTATTTTATTTCAGAACTAATGAGCCCCTGGAATTAGGTGTGGAAGTTCAGAGGAGAATGATCTAATTAACTTTATGCTTTTTATTATTTATTCAATATTTTTCCCAGTTACATTCTAAATAAAAAATTTTTTTTTTTAAATTTTTGAATTCTAGATTCTCTCCCTATCTCCTCCCATAGTTAAGGAACCACATGTGAAGTTATGCAAAACATTTCGATAAAAGTCAAGTGGTGAAAGAAAACGTAGATCTCCCATCCTAATGAAAAGAAAACCCCTCCAGAAAAATTAAGTTAAAAAGAAAGAGAGAATGTTTCAATCTGTATTCAGACACAATCAGTTCCTTCTCTGGGTATGGAAAGAATTTTTCATCATAAGTCCTTCAGAGTAGTTGTGGATGATTATGCTACTGAGAATAGCAAAGTCATTTACAGCTAGTCATCCCAGAGCATTGCTATCACTTTGTATACAATACATTTCACTTTGTTTGAGTTCATGGAGGACTTTGCAGGTTGTTGTTGTTGTTGTTTCTGAGAGCATCCTGCTCATCATTGCCCATAGAACAATAATATCTCATCACAAACATATAACAATTTATTGAGCCATTCCCCAAGTGATGGGCATCCCCTCAATTTTTGCCCTGGGAAGAGAGCTGCTATGAATATTATTTGTACATATAGGTAACTTTCCTTTTGACTCATTTCCCTCTATATTTGAGAAATGAGGCCTTATCAGAAAAACTTGCTTCAAAATTCTTTTTATAATTGCTATTGGTAATTGTATTCCCTCCCATTTATTCTCTCCTTTAACCCTGTCCCTCCTCCATAGTATTTTGGTATGGATTATTCCCTTCCCTGATATGCCCTTTTTTTCATATTTCATTCCCATATTCCATTCCCCTCCTATTTTTCTGGAGGATATGATAGATTTCTATACCCATATTGAATATGTATATAATTTCCTCTTTGTAACTTTTTACTTTTGTAACTTTGTAACTTTTAAAAATGGAGGATGACTCCAACGTTGTGGGCCTGTGTGACTAGGAGGATGCTGATGCTCTTGATAAAAGGAAAGCTTTGAGGATGATAGAGTTCAGGAGTCCTTATTTAGACACAGTAAATTTGAGATGCCTTTGGAATATTTGAAGCCAGATATCCAAAAAAGCAGTAAATGATGTGAAACTAGAATGCAAGAAGAAAATTAGGACTGATCATATAAATGTGCAAATCATCTGCATAGAGAGGAAAATTGAATTTAGAGGAACAGGAGATAGTATAGAAGGAGAAAAGACAAGGCCTAAGCCAGAATGTTGGGGGAATGGGGAAAGGATCTTTCAGGCTTTTACCTTTTGCCTGTTACTTCCAGAAAATCATTAGAGAAACCCAAATCAAATTAAATGGTATTTAAGAATTACCAACTAATTTTAAATTGTCATTGGTGTACATTCAAATCAGGTATAGTTAGTTCTGTCTGAGAATTCATTTGTAGATTATATATATTATTACAGCATTGACTATTAAATTGCTAATGGGCACATGAACAGTATAATTGTGTAAGGTACTTAGAGGTATTTAGGATTTGGCGTCTCTTCCCATTGAATCCTGGTAGCTTGGATCTACTGAACAGTTACAGTTTTTGTGGACTATTAGTAGGAAGAAAATGACCTTCTGTTCAAATGAGCCAATAAGGCTTTTAAATTTTTTTACTAAGTTATCTTTTATTTTCTATAGATGGAAAAATCAGACTGGCCACTTTGGAACTTAGCTGCTTGTTAATAAAGCAGCAAGTCATGACAAACAATGGCAGTATTATAAAGGATGTTCACCTTGCCTGCCTTGAGGTAAGGACCCATCTTCTATAGAGAGATAAGCTTTCCAATTAGCATTGTAATCCATTTCATTTAGTGGATAACGTTAGCAAAGAAAAGCAAGATCTTAAATTTTTTCTCAGGAAATGTAAGTTCTTTTTTGAATCTAAAATAAACTTTAAAAAAATTTTTTTTAAATTTTAAATTATTTTAAAATATTTTTTTCAGCAATTATTCGATTCTGATATGTATCCTAAGATTTTTTTAATTCAGTCGGTTTTCTGAACTTTTTCCATGTTAGATTTGATTCTTTTATGCTTTTTTTCTCTCTTTAATAGGGTGCAAGAGAGGAAAGTGTTCACCTCGTGAGGCATTTTTATAAGGTAAATATATACATATTTTTGTGTGTGTATGTGTGCAAATAAATAAATGTCCATGTGCACACAGACATATGTGTAGCACTCCATTGATTCCTCAAACATTTAAACTTCGGCAGTAGATTTTCAAGTAAAAAGAACATAAAGAATGATCCAGAAGAGACAGAGCCTAGACGGTAGAGTAAGACATGGAACTGCTTGACCTCTCCCAAATTTCCCTCTGGAAAAAAGTATTTTTAAAATAACACCTCCACACTAAATCTGGAGTGACAAAACTAACAAAAGGATGGAGTAAAACAGTTTTCCAGTCTAAGAAACTTTAAAAGGTTGGCAGAAAAGGTCTGCCTCACTGAAGTCAGAGTGAAGCACAGCTACAAGTCAGCTGTAAGCCTTGGGGGCAGCTGAATTGGCAGCAGCAGCAGCTTCAGGAGTTCTCAGCCCACAGATGGTAAGGGTGAGGGCGAGTGTTTAGACATTTGGTTAGGAGATTACAGAAAACCCTTTGCTGATAGTAGATGCAGGATTCTGTTACATTTCCCATACTCAGTTCCCACTCACAATCCTAAGGCGAGGAGGAGCACTAGCACACCAGAACCTCTGGTTGCAGGGGAGCAGGAACACTGGACATAGTTCTAAGGTGGAAAAGAATGTTTGTGATCATTAACAGACCAGAGTATAGGCCAGTAGAGCAGTAACCACACCTCTCCTTAACATACCATCTTTGAAGAATTGAAAACTTAAAAGACTTTTCCCCAAAACCAGCTCTAAAAACCAAAATCCAAATAGCCCCCTCTACCTCAGGAGAACCCAACTCAATAAGTTAAAAGTCAAGAAATAGGCTAGAAAAATGAGAAAGCAACAATAAAATAAAGAATTTACCATAGAAAGTTACTGTGGTGACAGAGAAGACTAAAATACAATCTCAGAAGACAACAGAGTCAAGTTGCTACATCCAAAGAAAAAAGTGAATTGGTTTTAGGCCCAAAGAGAGTTCCTAGAAAAGCTCAAAAAAGAATTTCAAAACACAAGTAAGATAAGTAGAGGAAAAAATAGGAAAAGAAATGAAAGTGATGCAAAAGATGAGTCAACAACTTGGTAAAGGAAGCACCAAAAAAACAAAACAAAACAAAAAAAATCCCCAAAAAACAAATCCTGAAGAAAATAACACCTTAAAAAACAGAATACACCAAATGCTAAAAGAGGCACATAAATCCACTGAAAAGAACAACTCTTTAAAAGGCAGAACTGACCAAGTTGTGAAAAAAAAAATTACAGAAATTCACTAAAGAATTCCTTAAAAAGCAGAATTGGCCAAATGGAAAAGGAATTATAAAAGTTCACTGAAGAAAGTAATTTCTTAAAAATTAGAATTGGACAAGTGGAAATTAATGACTTCATGAGATAAATAGAAATAATAAAACGTCATCAAAAGAATAAAAAAAAATAGAAGAAAACATGAAATATTTCACTGGTAAAACAACTGACCTGGAACTAGATTGAGGAGAGACAATTTAGGAATTTGTTGACTACCTGAAAGTCATGATTGGAGCTACAGTCACAATAATATAAGATTTAACAGTTACCACATTTGAAAGACTGGAGAGCTTATAATATGATATTCCAGAGGTCAAAAGAATTAGGATTACAACTAAGAATCACCTACTCATCAAAACAATATAATTCTTTGGGGGGAAATTGAACATTTAATGAAAGAGAAGACTCTAAGCTTTCCTCATGAAAAGATCACAGCTGAATAGAAAGGTTGACTTTCAGATACAAGACTCAAGAGGAGTATTAAAAGTTAAACAGAGAAATCATAAAGGATTCAATTAGGTTAAACTGTTTACATTCCTGTATGGGAAGATGATACTCTTAATAGCTTAATCGTTAAGACAGTTAGAAGGAATCTATATAAATAGAGGTTACAAAAAGGAGTTGACTCTGATGGGATGATATCTTAAAAAAAATGAATTTGAAAGAGGTATTTATTTGAAGAAAGGTTAAAGGAGGGGTAGAATGAGGTAAATTATCTCACATAAAAGAGGGTTGAAAGAACTTTAATAGTAGAGGGGAAGATGGAATGTGATAAGGAGTGGCTTTGCATTACTGCATGTGTATAACCTATTATCAAATTGCTTGTCTTCTCACAAAGGGGCTAGAAAGAAGGAAAAGAATGTGGAACTCAAAATTTTTTTAAAAATGTAAAATATCTTTTACATATAATTGAAAATAAATGTAAAAATTTTTTAAAGGTATGATCCATCGAAGAAAACTGAGAAGTAATCAGAAATGTAGAAGAGAGCCAAAAGAAAGCAGTATCACCAAAAGAGAGTGTCTAGGAGAAAAGGATAGTCAAAAGTGTCTCGTATTCTAAGAGACATCAGAAGGATTAAGTACTATCAGATCTTACAACTAAGAGATCACTTATAACTTGGAAAGGAGCAGTATTAATTAAGTGATGAAGTTGGAAGCCAGATTTAAAAGGTTTGAGAATTGAACCAAAGAGAAGAGATGAAGCAGAAACTAGGCAAGAGAGAAATTAGCTGAAAACTTAAGGGTATGAGTAGGTGCATGTGAGGGTAGGCAAGACTTAGGAGTGTTTGCAGGCAACAGAGAAGCAACCCTTTAGGTAGGGGGAAAGAAATTTGAAGGTTAGTGAGAGAGGAAATAAACACGGGAGCATTCTGTTGAATAACAGAGAAGACCCTGTGGAAGACACAGAGATAGGATAGGACATAAGAAGGACAATCTTGAAATAGGGTTTGGGGAGAAAAATTGTTAGATTTGTTCTGAGATTGAAAAGCAAGGAAAAGGCAGTGAAGGATGAATACAAGATTGTGGGACAATCTGATAAAAATGTCAGGAATATTAAAACCCAGATTAAGCTGAGATGGACAAGGAATTCTAATGACAAAAAATTGGGTTTTTTTTTTTAAGTTATATTGAAATTCAAGAAAGGATAGAACTATTATTTAGCATAGATAGGACAATGATAACTGATGATGGATTGAAGGCTTCTATTTTCTATTCCAAGAACAAGCAAAGAACAAAAAGCATTAAAAAAATTTGATAGGGGTAGCTAGGTGGTGCAATGGATAGAGCACCAGCCCTGAAATCGGGAGGATCTGAATTCAAATTTGACCTCAGATTCTTAACACTTCCTAGCTGTATGATCCTGGGCAAGTCACTTAACCCCAGTTAAGTCAGCAAAAAAAAAAAAAAAAAAAAAAAGTTAATATCCAAAATAAATAAGGAGATAGTAAGAGAGTAGTATTTAATTTGCCCTTGTTCAATGTGTTCAAATCATCAGTATCCCAGGGTACTAAAAATAGTGGTATAAATGATTATTGATCCACTGCCAGTGATCTTTGAAACATTCTGGAGAATAGCAAAGGTACCACAGGCCCCGAGAAGTCCAAATGCCTATTGTTGTTGTTTTTAATGGGGGAGGGAATGAGATCGAAAGCCACTGAACTTGACGTGATTCCTTCTAAAATTTAGATGGTGGTTATAAAGGAGTGATTATAAACATCTAGAAAAAAAAATGATTGGAAAGAACTAGTTAAATTTCATGAAGAGCAAGTCATGCCAGAACAATTATATTTTGGATATAATTACTAGAACTGAAGACCAGGGGAATTCTCTGTATATATACATATATACATACATATGAATATATATAAATATATACATATACACTTACTTGGATTCAGCAAAGCATTTGACTCACTCTCTCATGTTCTTCTTGTGAACAAGATGAAGGTATATAGTCTCAGTGGTAGTCCATGAAAGTAAATTTAAAGCTAGTTGAAAAGCTGGCATCCCAGACGGTCATATTTGTGGTCACTTAGGTGTAAGAGGCCTTCAATAAAGTACACTAGAGTTAGGTGCCTTTTAAGACTTTTATCAATGGCTTGAGTAAAGCAATAGGATAAGCAATAGGTACTTATCAAATTCACTTCTGACATAAAACTGGGAGGAAAAGGTAACATATTGATGACAGACTTCAAAAAAATATTTTTACTAACTAGAATGCTCGGCTGAATCAACAAAATACAATTAACACGAATGCATTTATTGTCTTATGTTTGACTTAAAGTCAGAATTAATTTCAGCATTACAAAATGAGAGAAAAGTAACTAGATAACAGTGATTGAAAAGGATCTGGGGATTTTAATGTCAAAATGAGTCACCAATGTGATATATAGCTGCCAAAACAAATTTGCATCAAGAGGCGTGTTGGATAGAGCAAATGGTTCTTAAAGTATGGGTTGCAACCCCATATGGGGTCATGTAAATTGGGGATCATAAAATTATGATTATCAGTATATGTTTGAATTGTATACATATGCATATATTGGAGGTTGTATAAAAATTTGCTGGCAAAAAAGGAGTTACAAGTAAAAAAAGTTTTAAGAAGCCCTGGTGTAGAACATTAAGGAGATTGTAGTTTATCTATACTCTGCCATGGTCTTCATACATACAGAATTTTGTTTTCAATTCTTATCACTGCATTTTAGGAAGGACATTAATATACTACATTAGTATGGGGAGGCTAACCAAGATTGTGAAGGCACTTGAATTCATGCCTACTGGGATTGGTTGAAAGAACTGGTATGTTTAGCCTGCAAAAAAGAAGACATGGGGGCAACATATTACCTTCTGGTATTAAAGGAACATGGAAAGGAATTACATGGAAAAGGAATTAGTCATGTTCAATTTAGCTTTACTGGGCAGAACTAGGAGTTATGATTGGAAGAAGTTAAAAGACAACTTTAAGCTTGATCGCAGAAAAACTTCCAACCATTATAACCATCCAAAAATGGAATGTGCTGCTTGGGGAGGTATTAAATTCTTCTTCATGAGAGCTCTTCAAGCAAAGACTGATTGACCACTCACTAGATTGTTTAAACAGAGAATTTTTATTTTATTTTATTTTTATTAGATGGCCTCTGAGGTTCCATCCAACTACTTTGATTTTTTTTTTAAAGACAATATATCATAGAATATTCAGCACCATCTTCTAACCCTTCTGTAAGTTAAAAAGTCTAGCACTATGGGCATTCCTATTTAGAATGATGACCTTAAAGAATCAGAAAACTCTAAAGTGCCTTCTGATTCATTTTAAGAAAGATTTAGATTGGGGCAGGCAGCTAGGTGGTGTAGTAGATAGAGCACCAACCCTGAAGTCAGGAGAACCTGAGTTCAAATCCGGCTTCTGACACTTAACACTTCCTAGCTGTGTGACCTTGAGCAAGTCACTTAACCCCAATTGTCTCAGCCCCCCCCCCCCCCCAAAAAAAAAAGGAAAGAAAAAGAAAGATTTAGATCTAAACAATATTTAAGATAATGTTTATCATTTTAGTATCACATTAGAATTCTTTAAGGATTGAGAAACCACATATGGTCAAATAGTAATTCTCAGCTAACCAAAATATCCTATTCCTCAACCATTATGAATAAACAGAGTTTGCTGTGTTTAATTTGGCAAATTTTACAATGGGCATCTTTTGAAAACATTTGAATATTAACTTTATTTGAATTATTTGTAGTGTTTGTTTTTTTACTAACCGCTTACCCAAAAGAAAGGATTTAAGTTTTCTTTTCCCTTTCCTTTCTTCCTACACTCTCCTAAAGTCATGTAAAAGATAGTATAGGACAATGGTGTCACCTTAGAGTAATTCATAAGAATACTTCCTTTCTGTTTTAATTTTGCTTCAAAGGATTTTAAAAATTGTTGACTGGTGAAATGTGAGATTTTGTATATCATTTGATTTTGTGTGTGTGTGTGTGTGTGTGTGTGTGTGTATCTGTATCTGTGTTTTAGTTCCTGATGATTTACGAGAACTTAGCAATGAAAAACAGATGGCTTAACAGCCATGAAATGGAATTTATAATACTTTTCTTGTTTATGGAAAAAAAATAATCTTGTCATTTTTCTTTTAAGGGAGAAGAAATTTTTTTGGATATGTTTGAAGATGAATATAGGAGCATGACAGTAAGTGACTAGTTCATAGTAATAAACTGTATGAAGAAATGCATGTATGTCAGAAACTGGCTGATTTCCTTTAAGGTTTAACAATTGTGTAACAAAAAGAGAACTTACAGCATGTTAAAGATTAGTTGAGGAATTTCGTTCTTTTTTTGTTAACCCTATAGGAAATTTAATTTACCTCCTTATCATTTGTTCTTGGTGCTGCTGATGTTGCAGATTAGTGAGAGTAGGTTTTTGCAAGTAGGACTGCCAGAAATATAATAAATAAATGCTCAACCCCACCCCACCCCACCCCAAAAAAATGATGGTAGTTCTTTTTTTTTTTTAATTATTATAGCTAATTTATTGACAAAAGAAAAAGTATAAATTAGCATAACTCACTTTTTAAAATGTCTTCTATGAACAACTCTAAAGATGCAGCCACTTGTTCCATGTCATTTTAATAGAGATGTATATGTTTGTGTATTTCTGCTCACAGTTTTCATTGATGGTCACAATCAGTTCACTGTTCTTTCTAATCCCTTAGAAAAAGTTTACTATTATATTCTGACCATTAAACTGAAATGTATTTAGTGGTTATTTGCCATTTTATCTTATCCTATAATAATTTCTTCTCTAATGAAATTCTGCCAAACTGTTTTACTTTTTGAAAAGTTAAGGCTTATTTTCTGATGAACATTTAAATGTTACTGTAATTATGGATTGTCTTCTTTTAGAGGCATTACAGAAGGCTTCAGTCTTAACTATAATCAGTCAGGTATTTATTGAGTACCTGCTGTTTGTTCAGGTTAGTGATAAGTACTTTGGAGGAGACAGTGAAGATACAGCCTCTAGAAAGATGAGTCTCATATCTGTGTATTCAGTCTTTATGTCTGCCCTGAGCTCTAGTCTTACATTTTCATCTGTGTGATAGAAGAGAATGCCCTGCCTCAAACTCATGGTCAAACTGAACTTCTCCTCTCTCCTCACTTCCCTATGTCTGTTGATATTTATTTCTTCCCATCCTCTGGCTCAAAACTTTGGGGTCACTTTGGAATGATTTTTACCTCTTCCCCAGCCTAATGTGCGAACAAGTCACTCATTTTTCTGATTCTGTGGTTCTGCCTCCAAAGTATCTATTGCATCTATCCCTCCTCAGCTCAGTTTGACACCATTTCTAACTCTAAATCAAGCCTTTATTGTTTTTCTCTTCTAAAATACTATAATAATTTCTGAACTGGTTTCCATGGCTCTGGTACCTCACCTCCAATTAATTTTATATTACACAACCTTCAAATAATTTTAATTATTTTGTACCATCACTGAATAACTGGCCTAATGGTGATAAGCTTTTCTATTCTTGGCTAGGTTTATAATAGGTGGGTTTGTGATAGGACAACTTTCCACACAAGACAGTTACTATCTGGTAAAAAGCAGGGTGATCCACTAGTGCCTAGCTACTAGCTTAGCTGGATGAAGAGCTAGTAGCCCAACTTGGTTAGAAAGAGATGGTGGTGCATGAAGAATACTATGTTACTTAGTTATTAGTTACTTAGATATTGTTTCATATTAGGATTGTACTCAAAGCCTTTTTAGCTTAGTAAAATTTGCCAGAGCCTTCATTTTTCTGGCATAACCTTTAAGAACCAATTACCTCTTTATCAATCAGAGTCAGTCACCTCTTTATTGTAATTAGACTTCAGAGTAGGACAGACAGTATGTGCCACTGGTAGCCTTATAATGTGAAGAATAATGGAGGAAGATCTCTAATATAATGGAAAACTTAGGAGAAGACTTAAACAAGAGTTACAAGATCAGTAGGCATATATAGGTTATGATCAGTATTATTGGAGTGAAAACCCACATTAGTGAGGTCATGGAGCCATCTGAGTATAATGCATGGATTTGACTGTCACTCTGCTTATTCAAAACAAAATAACTTCTTCAGCTTCTCATTGCCTATATGACAAAAAAAACTCTACAGCTGGACATTTGGAATTTTTGCAGTCTGGCTTTCCATCTGCCTGACTTGCCCTGTAACATAGTATTCTTCATGCACCACCATCCCTTTCTAACCAAGTTGGGCTACTAGGTCTTCATCCAGCTAAGCTAGTAGCTGGGCACTAGTGGATCACCCTGCTTTTTACCAGATAGTAACTGTCTTGTGTGGAAAGTTGTCCTATCACAAACCCACCTATTATAATCCTTATAATGAAATATCCACTTCTGATTCCCATTTCTCTATGAAGCTGTCCCTTTAACTGAAAATGATCTCTTCTTCAGATTTTCTTATGACATTTTATGTGAATTTCTCCCTTCTCTTTACCATCTTTTACTTATCATTTATGTATATATTATACATTATTTCTAATATATTGTTCCTGAAGACTCTTTGTCCCCTCATATAACATAATACCTTATAAACCTGTAGTAAGCACTTAATCAAATGTTTTTAAAATTGAAATTTTCTGGTCATGTCCATAGTTTTTTTTATTAGTCAGCCTTGTGGTAATTTTGAAAGTTAGAAGAAAGCCTCAATAGGGAAATAAAAAAAGCTTCTGAGTTTAGGAGGGGAAGGTTGTAGGGAATAAGCATTTATTAAGCATCTATTATATACTAAGCCCTGTGCTAAGTGTCTTACAAATATCATCTCATATTTTTCACAATAACCTTGAGAGGGAGGTGCTATTATTGTCTCCATTATACAGTTGAGAAAAATGAGGCAGACAGAGGTTAAATGGCCTGCCTAGGCTCACACAGCTAGGGAAATATCTGAGACGGTATTTGAGCTAAGATATATTCCTGATTCTAAATTCACTGCTCTACTCTCACTGCATCATGTAACTCCAAAACAATTGATCCAAAGCCTCAACCCTAAGCCAAGTACTTTACTTTAGACTCCTTCCCTCTGAACCTTGTTGTTTAAAATGCAAAACTTTTATTTATTATACAGGTCTTGATGAACTTGATTTTCTGGTTTTTCTAATCCAAAACTAATTAGAATAGAATGGAATGAGAAAGCTATAGGAAAGGAAGGACTAGGTATCTTCTAGAGACAATTAGTACACTAGAAAATATTTTATATTTTATATATTTCATGATATATTTTATATAAATTTTCATTAAAATCACTTGCTTATGTAGAATCCCTTAGGCTCCTAATGATGCTGAATAAATTAATTGTTTTCTCTTAATTTTTTTGAGGAAGCAAATTGAATTTATTTTAAGGACCTAATTACAAAGACATTTTTTTTTAATAAAAGCTTTTTATTTTTCAAAATATATGCAAAGATAGTTTTCATCATCCACCCTTACAAAATCTCGTGTTCCAAATTTTTCTCCCTCTTCTCTTCCCCTTTTCCCTCCCCACCCTCTCCCCTAGTCAGCAGCAAGTAATCCAGGATAGGTTAAGCATGCAATTTTTCTAAACATATTTCTACATATGTTATGCAAGAAAAATTAGATCAAAGGGGTGAAAAAAGAAAGAGAGAGAAAATAAAACAAGCAAACAATAGCAACAAAAAAGGTGAAAATACTATGCTTTGATCTATACTCAGTTTGTATAGTTCTCTCTGTCAATGCTGATAGCTCTTTCCATCACAAGTCTATTGAAATTGCCTTGAATCATCTCATTGTTGAAAAAAGCCAAGTCCAAAACATTTGATCATTACATGATCTTATTGTTGCTGTATATAATGTTCTCTTGGGGCTACTCACTTCACTTAGCCTCAGTTCATGTGACTCTTTGCAGATCTTTCTGAAATTATCCTGCTGTTTGTTTCTTATAGAACAATAATATTTCATAACATTCATATACCATAACTTATTCAGCCATTCCCCAACTGATGGGCATCCACTCAGTTTCCAGTTCCTTGCCACTACAAAAAGGACTACCACAAACAATTTTACACCTGTTGTTCTTTTCCCTTTTTTATGATTTCTTTGAGATACAGATACTGCTCAATTGAAGGATATATACAGTATGATAGCCCTTTGGGCATAATTTTAAATTCTTCTCTAGAATGACTCTTCTAACAATGTATTAGTGTCCCAATTTTCCCATATCCCCTCCTACATTTAGCAAAATCTTTTCCTGTCATCTTAGCCAAGCTGAGGCATGAAGGGGTACCTCAGAGTTGTCTTAATTTGCTGCATTTTAAAAAAAAAAAAAATGTCCCCACCTTTAAATAGTATTCCCTTGAACAATATACACGTGGAGCAATTAAACACTAATTGTATTGTGCTCAATGTGGTAAGAAATCAAAGAAAGGCAAACCTGAGGTAGGTTCAAATTATTGTCAAAGGCTTCAAGGAGAAGATAGGGCTTGAGGACAACCTTAATGGATAGGATAGAAAGAAGTAAAAGGTCATGTAGAAGAAAAGAATGACATGGGGGAGTTACAGGAGGAAATGTGAACTTCTGGAAAAGTCAGAAAAAATTTCTATCTGACTGTTATAATGGAGAGGATTTAATGTGTTTATGTGGGGAGATGACAAATAGCCAAGAGATTATCTTTGCAATTGAATATAGCATGAGGAATTTTTCTTTTTCTATAGCATACTCTTTACTGAGATGGATCAAGGCATCATTTATTGAATTTTGTTTTAACCTGAGGCATTTAATTTGTATTGAAGACCTGCTTAATCTACTAAGTAGCCTTCTTTTTCCATGCTTAACTTGAATTTCTTTTTAACAGATTAAGCCCATGAATGTGGAATATTTAATGATGGATGCCTCTATCTTGCTACCTCCAACTGGAACACCTCTAACTGGGATTGACTTTGTCAAGCGATTGCCATGTGGTGATGTGGAAAGAACCCGTAGAGTGAGTATACTTTAATTTTTCTCACCAAAATTCAATTACACAGAGTAGATTTTGAATATAAAGTGAAAAATACTTGGTCAGAGTAAATTATATATATATATATATACTCTAGGCAACTAGGTATTGCTGTGCCTCAGGAAAATCTGAGTTCAAATCCAACTTCAGACACTTGTGTGAACCTAGCCACGTCACTTAACCTTCATCTGCTTCAGTTTCTTCCTTTGCAAAATGGAGATCATAACATCATCTAATTCATAGAATTGTTATAAGGATCAAATGAGATATTTATAAAGTATTTAGCACAGTATTAGGCACACAGTAGGTACTTAATAAATCGTGTTCCCTCCTTTTCCCTAACATTTGTTAGAATACTAGAAGAAGATACCACAAATTATTCATCAGGAAATCTAAGATTTCTGTAGAAATCTATAGAAATTTCTTAAGAAACTGTTTATACATTCTGATTTAAATTCATTTCTCTTGTCAATGAATATTAATTTTTTAAAAAGTTGACTTCAATTTAAAGTAAAGCACTAAGCACTATGGGAAATAAGGAATAGTGTCAAATAAAGTACAAATGAACTCCCTACTCCTTGATGATTTGTTAATAAAAAATTTATTTTGTCCTGGTTTAAGCACAGTCATATATCATTATGATTCATGTTTGTCTGCAGGAGAAAATGTGTTAAGAAAGTAGATTAATTCCTAGAACACTCTGTAAAGTGTTCTTTCCTTATCAGCACTTATTCTAAAGCATTTGATTTAGGAAACTCTCTGCATTATTCATAGTATTTTATCTTACTTTGTAAGATCATTGTTTCTTTTCTTAGAAAGTACTCAAATCTCTTCCTAGAAAAATCATTCCATGGAGGCAATTAATATTAATGGATGTTTTAAAGAAATTCATTGAAGTAAGCACTTATTATTGGGATGCATGTTTCTTTTAACTTAAATCATATATATAACTATGTAGTCATTGGTGGTTTACTTATTGTTTTCTAAAAGGTAATCTTTCCTAAGTATTCAACAAAAGACAGCTGTTACTATCTTCATTATTTCTTTCTTATCATGTGAAACAAAGTATTTTCTCATTTTTTTTATTTCTATAATTCTATGATCTACTACTTTGGTAAAATGCGGTAAAATCTTTCTTGCTATATCTACCTTCACTATTGTGTGACCAAACCCACAGATCTCAATATAGAATCTAGCCTTTGAATGAACCTCTTTAGAGGTATAAGAAATTACCTGATAGAGTTTATTTCATTTCAGTCAAATATCAGTTTAGGTGAGACAATCCATTTGACATTGAATGACTGCTTCTGATCTAAGGTGGCATCTCAATGATTTATTGTTTTTTTTCCATCTTTTCTTGAAAATTTTATTGAAATTAGGGATAGGAGGAGTTGACTTTAAACTTTCTTGTTTCTCCTAAGCCTTAAAATCCAGCAGACAGGAAAGTAATAGGAAAATATTATCACCTAGTAGTAGTATCACTTGCTTTTGACCATAAAGGTTCAGAAAATCAAAATATTTAGGAATGCTCTCTTTGAAACTTCTTTCTAGTTTATAGTTAAATTTCACCTTAACATTTGCCCAAACATCCCTTTGTTTAATAAGATTTTTTATTGGAGGAACCCTCTAGAACAGATTCTGTTTGATCCTTCCTTCCCCCCCTATTCCTATCAACGTGGTCTTTTCCCTACCTAGTGGTCAGGCTCCACTGTTATGCTCACCCAGAACAGACATAACCTTTCACACTACATAGTTCTTCTGGTAAGATAGTGGACATTTCTCTCTGTTTTGATACTGCATTTTCCATCTCGTAAGGCCTTCCTATTTGTCCTGCTATTATACCCTAGACCTAGAGGATCTCTGGCATTGTCATTTGATTTGGTGATGCATCGTAAGGACCACAGAGCTTTGTTTTCTGCCTTGCAATAAAATTTTTCTTTATGTGTCTCCTCTAATCGGAATGTGAGCCAGGGTGTTGATTTTATATTTCAAGCATTTAGTACAGTGTTCAATACATAGTAAATGTGTAACAGATGCTTTTTTATTCATTCATTCAGAAAACAGTTCATCTTTATAACTTAGCCATTTACTTTAAATGACCACTATGTATTTGATTATTTGTGAAAAGAAGCAGTTGTTTTTTCTAAATAAGTTTTTGTTTCAGAACACATGGTGGAGTAAAGAGACAACCCTAGCTTTGGAGGGCATAAGGGAAGGAGAACAGGGAGAAGAAAATGGTGGTATTTCCTAAATATTAAGGAAAATAGACATTGGAGTTACCTAATATTTCAGTACCTCCTGTGGTGGTATTCTGTTTAGGACAGCTTAACAGTAGAGTTCTAGTCAGTTATAAAATCCTTAAAGGTCCATGCTTCCTATTTCTTTTGTATCCTCAGAGTTTTCTTTTTCAGAATAGAATTATTTGATTCTTAATGCTTTTACATAAAATGCCTAGAAAATTACCATAAGCTTTTGGATTTCTTTACATCACCATTTGAAGGAACTATAAAGTATTTAAAAGTCACAATCTGTTTTCGCAGCAGGAAAGACTCTTAAGTGAAAAGCAGTAAGATGATTTTGGTTGTGGATATGCAGCATTTATTTTTTTTAAATTGATTTTTAAATTTTGAACTTGAATACTAAAACAATATAATTTCCTTATCTACAACAGAATATAAAAAGAGGAATGTGTGTGAAACTTATTCTCCATTTCATACCCCTTGTTCTCAAAAACTAGCCTATAATAATTTCTACATGTTACTTTAAAGACTGTCTTCCTCATCTATACTTCCTTCTGAACTTTTTCCTATTCTCTTTACATTTAAAAAAAAAGTTTGAGTGGTCATCTTTTTTTAATATTAGTATTAATAACCTTCTCCTCTTCCCCTTGTCCTGCCTAATTAAAAACATAGATATAATCAAATAAAACAAATACACATATATCATGAATTCAGGGAACTGAAAATCAAAATGATAGACTCAAAATGCAGTTTGAGATGAACATTTTTGGACATAGCCAGTTTGTCTTGTTGGACTATGCTTATTTGTTTTGACGGTCATTTTTTTTAGTTCAGTTTGGGAGATAAATGAATGTCTCTTTCTGTACTTTGAATATATTACCTCTTTGCCAAGTAGTGGCTAAGTTATCTAAGCCACTATCCTAGGTCTATTAGGGATTTTGAGTAGAGTTCTTCAGAGTTGTTTGTCTTTAGCATTGTAGTCATTTTATAAGTGGCTCTCCATTTGTTCTTTTTACTGCATCAATTCTTAGTCTCGAGGATTTTTTGAAATTACCTTTTTAAAGAATTTCCTACAGTGAGTTCACTGTATTACATCCCATTACATCTATATGCCTCATTTTAATTAGCCATTTCTCAATAGATAGTTACTCCCCTAGTTTCCAAATCTTTCTTTTCTTTCTTTTTAATTCTTCCTTTCAGCATCTGGAAGTTGATTCTCCTTTGCAGCTATTCTCCATTGGTACTACCCTCCATCTTAACTCCCCCTCTCTCTGTCTTTACTTGTTTCCCTATTGAGTTTGATGTATTTCTGCATTAAACTTTATGTGTATGTGTGTGTACATACGTAATTGATGCATGTCTGTGTGTGTTTTTGTTCAACTATCATATGTATTTGTGTTTTCTTCTCAAACACTCATATAATACAAATATTTCATGAAAAAATAGTCTTTTTATTCAAGGTACTCAAGTCTTCTGTTGCAAATGTTTTGATTGAAGAACATGAACAATTCTCAAAATAAGAATTGCAAATTATTAACCACTATATGAAAAAAATGCTCGGGGTAGCTAGTTGGCACAGTGGATAGAGCACTAGCCCTGAAGTCAGGAGGATCTGAGTTCAAATCTGGTTTCAGACACTTAATACTTCCTGTCTGTGTGACCCTGGGCAAGTCACTTAACTCCAGTTGCTTCAGCCAAAAAAAAAAAATTCTCTAAATCACTCTGAACAAAAGAAATATAAACCAAATTAAAAGTTTACATTTGACCTCATACTGAACAAATTAGTAAAAATAAGAAAAAATGAGAGTAGTTGTAGAGTGTTGTAGGAATTAATAGAAAGAGAAGCATATAAATCTATTGTTGAGTAGACCCTATGAATTAGTGTAATCATTATGAAAAATAATTTGGAATTATGCAAATAAAAAGGTGAAAATGTCCATAATCTTTGACCTGGTGATTTCACTATTAGGCACATACTCATCGGATTTTTATAATTAATTAGTTGCTCTTTCTCATTACCTCCCATATTGGACCTAAAAAATGGCTGTCAAAACAAATAAGCATATTCCAGCAAAACAAATTTGTGTATTGGTCATGTCTAAAAATGTTTATCTCAATCTGCATTTTAATTCTGTCACCTCTGGTAGGAGGAAGGTACCATTTTCATTATCAGTTCTCTGGATTCATGGTTATCATTGTATTGATTAGAATTTCAAAGTCTTGAAGTTTTTCAAGAGGTCATTGATTAAAATAAAAGTCTCCCCTTTTATTAAAATAAAAATTTCTGAAAATATTTATAGTAGCAAAGAAACAAAGGAGATGGCTATCCATTGGGGAATATATAAACAAATTGAAATATATCAATGTAATAGAATATTTCTGCATGATATAAATATGTGAATACTGAGAAGCATTAAAAAATTTTTACTTGAAGTCATGGAAAGTGAAATAAGCAGAGCCAAAAAAAACTATATACAAAAGAACAAACATCACAAAACAATTACAAGTATTATAAAATTATAAAGAACAAACTCAGCCTCAAAAAGACAAGTGTCCTTTCTTCTCAGCAGAGGTCAGAAGTTCATTGGTCTGGAATGATATGTATATAGTATTAGGTTTTTTTTTTTTTTTGCTGTATTAATCAGTTTTGCTTATTTTTTTCTTCATTAAAAAAGTATTTGTTATATGTTATATGTGAGAGAGGAGTGAGAAGAATAGGGGCGATATTTAAATTATATGCAAACAAAAGATAACTTTTTTTTTTTTTTTTTAAAGAAAGCCGTCTTTTTCATTAAAGATCCATTTTTCCCCCTGTAGGATTATACTCAGCTTTGCAGAGTAAGTTATTTTTAGTTATAAATTCATATCTTTTGTCTTTTGGAATATTGTATTATATATTCTCCTTTTATTCATGAAAAAAGCTGCCAGGTTTTATTGATCTCGTCTGTTGGACTTTGCTACTTGAACTGCTTCTTTCTGGATTTTTGCGGTATTTTTTCTTTGATGTGGGAGCTCTGAATTTTGGCTGACATTTCTGGGATGATTCCTTTGATGGCTTCTTCAGTGGATTTTTTCTGGTTTTACTATGCTCTCATTCTGCTATTTCTTGCTATCTCATGGAGTCATTGATTTCTGTTTTATCTATTTACTTAGTTAAGGTTTATCACTTTCTGTTCTAAATTATTCTCCTAATTCTTAACTTTTATTTCATTTTTTTAAAAATTTCTACATTTCTTCCTTTTGGGTCTCTGTTTTCAATTTCAAATAATTCCTAGGTTGGATTTTAGCCATCTCTGGCTCTACAATACTTTATAGAGGTGGGAGATTTTTTGGTTGATCTTCAGACATAAACCACTCTAATGGATTAAAATGGGACTATGAATTAGTATAACTATTTTGGAAAGCAGTTTGGAATTATGCAAATTGAGAGGCTGTAATCTTTGACTTTGTTACTAGGCATACATAGGCCATGGAAACCAGTTATTTAATAGTTATTTTTTTCAGGCATTTATTATCTATTCTTCCCACTCCAGAAGGGTGGTTCCTGAACTGGGGCTTTGTGCAAGACCCAGGCTTCCCCTCTGCTGTAGTTTTGTGTTGATGGTTGGCTCTGTCTGATTTTAGCTAGAGTGATCTGGATTTCTATAAGCTCATTGACCTCCACCTTTAGAAAGTTAGACCTTTTGAGTTTTAGAAAGTTGAATCTTTAGAACCCTTTATGATAATCTTACAATATAGTGTTAGGGATCTTTCAGCTCTGGGGTGTCTTCTACATTATGCTGTCTAGTATTGGGTTGCTACAGATTCTAGGCTTTCTGTGGTCCTTGCTGTGTTTTTCTGGTGATACTGGAACGCTGAACTTGTTGCCTTGTCTTTGAGCTTCATTCATTCCTAGAATCATGCTTTTTAAATTTTTACTTATTTATATAAATTTTTATTTCCTTAGATCAACAAGGATTTTACTTGTAGCCCTTTCTTATTGTTCTTGGGCTTCTGGCTGGCTTTTGGTGCAGTTCTAAAGTGGATTAAATTATTTAGTGTAGTTTATCATAGGATTTCTTGATCATTATTCAGTCTATTTTGATTTTTAAATTTTTTGGTAGAATAGATGTGGGGCAGCTGATCTACCTGTCTCTATTTGGGTTGCACTCAAATTCTACCTCAGAAATGTAGAAAAAGCCAACCAGAAGCTCACAGTTAATAAGGATAAGGACTGCTAATAAAGTTAACATTGGCCTAGGAAAAGAAAATAGTGGTGATTCCAGGGATAAATGAACCCTGAAGAGCTTGGTGTTTTTAGAGGTAAAAAATCAGGAAGTGGGAGATAGTGGGAGATTTAACCTAATAAACAAAGTATTTGTTATTGTTTAAGTACCTGCTTTGTGTCACTCACTCTGCTAAGCAATGGAGTTTCTGTCCTCAAGAAGCTTACATTCTTTTTTTTGTTTTTATTTTATTTTATTTTATTTTTTTATTTAATAGCCTTTTATTTACAGGATATATGCATGGGTAACTTTACAGCATTAACAATTGCAAAACCTTTTGTTCCAACTTTTCCCCTCCTTCCCCCTACCCCTTCCCCAAGATGGCAGGTGGACCAATACATGTGAAATATGTTAAAGTATAAATTAAATACAATATATGTATACATGTCCAAGCAGTTATTTTGCTGTACAAAAAGAATCGGACTTTGAAATATTATACAATTAGCCTGTGAAGGAGATCAAAAATGCAGGTGGTCAAAAATAGAGGGATTGAGAATTCTATGTAGTGGTCCATAATCATCTCCCAGAGTTCTTTCTCTGGGCATAGCTGGTTCAGTTCATTACTGCTCCATTAGAAATGATTTGGTTGATCTCGTTGCTGAGGATGGCCTGATCCATCAGAACTGGTCATCATATAGTATTGTTGTTGAAGTATATAATGATCTCCTGGTCCTGCTCATTTCACTCAGCATCAGTTCATGTAAGTCTCTCCAGGCCTTTCTGAAATTATCCTGTTGGTCATTTCTTACAGAACAGTAATATTCCATAATTTTCATATACCACAATTTATTCAACCATTCTCCAACTGATGGACTTTGTTTTTATTTTTAAAAATTTAAAGTTCCAAATTCCCTCCTATCTTCTTTCCTTTCCCCCACCTATTTAGAAGACAAGAAATACAATATCAGTCATACATATGAAGTCATGTAAAATTTATTAGCCATTTTGGGATTAAAAAAAAAAAAGCAAGAAAAATAGTTTCAAAAAAGTTTACTTTAATCTGTACTCAGAGAATTCATCACTTCTCTCTGGAAGTGGATAGCATTTTTCAACATAGATTCTTTGGAATAGTCATGAATTGTTGTCTATCAAGATCGTTGTAGTAGTCTATTGGGAACAGACTTTTATATTTGATTATCATGATAGTGCTATTGAGCTAAATTTAGAAAAGTTTCATTATTTAAATGATAAATTAAATTGTTAGAATATTTCCATAATATTCCTTTTCTTTTTTCCTTATTCCTATTCTTTTTACTTTTCTAAGACTTTTAAAAAATATGACATATTCCTAGTAAATTAAAGTCTAATTGTAAATGTCAAGATGCTTTGGACTAATATGCTTTGAGTTAGGGTCAAAAAGAGTATATGTCTTTAGTGTTTAATTGCGAACTTATTTTATTAGTATTTACATTTTTTATTCATTCAAAGGATATTACAAATGGTTGTCAAAGAACTATTGAAGTTTAGTTACGTTTACTCAATAAAATTGATATAACTTTTAGGAAGTGAACTATTTTTAAAGATTAACAAAAGAATGTTAAAAGCATTTATCAATAAGGATTAAAATTTTTTACATCTGCAACAAAATCAATTTTTTCTCTTCTAAATACTAAAACACCAATGGTGCTTTCAGCATTAAGTTTTTAAAAGGTAATTTTTATTTAGAATAATCTTACCATTTTAAAAATTTTGATAATGATATTTTACTAGTCTCAAG
This sequence comes from Sarcophilus harrisii, assembly GCF_902635505.1. NCBI lineage: Eukaryota > Metazoa > Chordata > Mammalia > Dasyuromorphia > Dasyuridae > Sarcophilus > Sarcophilus harrisii. The sequence goes on along the minus strand of NC_045426.1, from coordinate 304,077,118 downwards.
CTGAATAACAAAGCTATATCCTTATTGGCACCACATCATATCCAAACTTTGGGTGTTCCTAAAGCAATCCCTTTGGGAAGGCATCATGGTAGAGAAGAAAGAATGATGGATTTGGAATCAGTGGACCTCTATGTGCATTCTAGCTCTGCTACTGCTCAAAGTGACTTTGGGTTTCTCAGTTGACCTGAATCCTCTTTAATTCCATTATCAATAGAATTAAAAGGCTGGGCTGGGTAATTTTAACAGTTCCCAGTAACTGTAAATTTATAATACTTTGATTTCAAAATAGAAAAGAAACAATGAGAGGAACTTTTTTTTTAATTATTATAATAACTTTTTATTGACAGAACCCATGCCAGGATAATTTTTTACAACATTATCCCTTGCACCCACTTCTGTTCCAATTTTTCCCCTCTCTCCCTCCACCCCCTCCCCTAGATGGCAAGCAGTCCTATATATGTTAATATGTCCCAGTATATCCTAGATACAATATATGTGTGCAGAACCAAACAGTTATCTTGTTGCACAGGAAGAATTGGATTCAGAAGGTAAAAATAACTTGGGAAGAAAAACAAAAATGCCAGCAGTTTACATTCATTTCCCAGTGTCCTTTCTTTGGGTGTAGCTTCTTCTGTCCATCATTGATGAATTGAAACTGAATTAGGTCTCTTTGTCAAAGAAATCCACTTCCATCAGAATACATCTTCATACAGTATCATTGTTGAAGTATATAATGATCTCCTGGTTCTGCTCATTTCACTTAGCATCAGTTCATGTAAGTCTCTCCAAGCCTCTCTGTATTCATCCTGCTGGTTATTTCTTACAGAACAATAATATTCCATAACATTCATATACCATAATTTACCCAACCATTCTCCAATTGATGGGCATCCATTCATTTTCCAGTTTCTAGCCACTACAAACAGGGCCGCCACAAATATTTTGGCACATACAGGTCCCTTTCCCTTCTTTAGTATCTCTTTGGGGTATAAGCCCAGTAGTAGCACTGCTGGGTCAAAGGGTATGCACAGTTTGATAACTTTTTGGGCAAAATTCCAGATTGCTCTCTAGAATGGTTGGATTCGTTTACAACTCTACCAACAATGCATCAGTGTCCCAGTTTTCCCGCATCCCCTCCAACATTCGTTGTTATTTTTTCCTGTCATCTTAGCCAATCTGACAAGTGTGTAGTGGTATCTCAGATTTGTCTTAATTTGCATTTCTCTGATTAATAGTGATTTGGAACACTTTCATATGAGTGGTAATAGTTTCAATTTCATCATCTGAAAATTGTCTGTTCATATCCTTTGACCATTTATCAATTGGAGAATGGCTTGATTTCTTATAAATTAGAGTTAATTCTCTATATATTTTGGAAATGAGGCCTTTATCAGAACCTTTAACTGTGAAGATGTTTTCCCAGTTTGTTGCTTCCCTTCTAATCTTGTTTGCATTAGTTTTGTTTGTATAAAAACTTTTTAATTTTTATGTAATCAAAATTTTCTATTTTGTGATCAATAATGATCTCTAGTTCATCTTTGGTCACAAATTTCTTCCTCCTCCACAGGTCTGAGAGATAAACTATCCTATGTTCCTCTAATTTATTTATAATCTGGTTCTTTATGCCTAAATCATGGACCCATTTTGATCTTATCTTGGTATACGGTGTTAAGTGTGGGTCTGTGAGGGGGGAACTTTCTAACCTCTTAATTTCTCCCTCTCATCAACTGAGTTTTTTTTCTTTTCTTTTCTTTTTTTTTTTTTTTTGTCCTGTTATCCATAATACCTAACACATAGTTGACGCTTAAACACATGATGATTATATATAAATGCATATTGATTAATATTGTGACTTAAAGATTAAACCTTAAAGAAGTCAAGGAATAGAATTTTATACGTAAGCCAAACCTTCCCTTTTTCACATAAAATAATTTTTTAATGTTAAAACAAATTTAACTAAAATTTTTTCATCTCTTCCTCTCACCTCTCCTCCACCCCTGTTGAAAAAAAAAAAGACAAATTCCTTGTAACAAATGTTCATGATCAAGCAAAACAGATTCCTTTATTTGCCTTACCAAAAATGTCAGGAAGTGAGTAGTATGTTTCATCCTGAGTCCTTTAGAATTGTAGTTGATCATTTCATTGCATAGATTCTTTCAAAGTTGCTTCTCTTCACAGAATTGTGTAAATTGATATTATATATACATTGTTCTCTTAATTCTTTTCACTTCACTCTTCATCAGTTCATAGTCTTCCAAGATTTCTCTATAACTGTCCTTTTCTATCACATTCATATGCCATAATTTGTTCAATCATTCCTCAATTGATAGAGCAGTGTATAAAACGCTGAGCCTTGAGTCAAGAAGATTCCTCTTCCTGAGTTCATATCTTGCCTTAGACATTTACTAGCTTTGTAATCTTGGGCAAATTACTTAATCTTGTTTGCCTCAGTTTCCTTATCTGTAAAAGAAGCTGGAGAAGAAAGTGGCAAATCACTCAAAATATTTTTGCCAAGAAAAACCCAAATAGCATTTTTGTGATGCTGAACCAACTGAACAACAACAAAATTCCTTATTTTCCAGTTCATGGCCATCACAAAAAGATTTAATGCAAATTACCTCTTTTTCCTTTTATCCTTTTGATGTGTAAACCTAGTAGTTGTCATAGAATATATACAGTTAAATGACTTTGAAGGGATTATTCCAAATTGTTTTTCAGAATAACTGAACCACTTCACAGTTTAACCAGTAATCCATTAGTTTAAATGTTTTTCCTAAGCCCTTCTAGCATTTGATATTTTCTTTGGCAAATCAAATCTTAAAATACATTATTCATCTTTTTTCAACATTTTTAAAAGTAATATTATGGATATCTTTATTTAATTTTTTTTCTTTCTTTTTTTCTTCTTTTTTTTTTTTTTTTTTTGCCTCTTGATTCATAGAGAAATTTCCAATCAATTTTTCTTTATCATAACCATGAGGAAATTGAAGGTTTCCTTTTTTGGGGCAGTAAGGGGTAGTAGTGGTGAAGGAGACACTAATTTGGACTTAAGTCCTTAATCTTCTCAAACTGAAGTTTCTAATTAGTGGAATTCTTGTCATATTTTCAGAAATAATTCACATTAAAATGATGTTTGGAAGTTAAGCCTATTTCTCAAGTGAGTCTTTCTGTGTATAGGTAACCATATACAAATTGTAGAGTACTTCATGGATGAAGAAATCAGAATCACTTTTTTTTTTCCTGTTTTCTTTTTTTTAATTCCCTAGTGAATGGATTTGGTTTATTCTTTTTATATATAGCTTTTTATATACAAAACATATTCATGGGTAAATTTTCAACATTGATCCTTCCAAAAACTTCTGTTTCACCTTTTTCCCTACTTCCCTCCACCCTCTTCCCCCAGTCCCATACATGTTAAAGTATATGTTAAATACTATATATATATGTGTGTGTGTGTGTGGTGTGTGTGTGTATAATATTTTGTTAAATTGAATTTTTTTGTGTTAAAAATGAGACAGACTGAAGTAGTAGAAATCTGGGCTTGGAGTGAAGAAGACTTGAATACAAGTCCTGCCTCTACTACATACTGACTGTGTGACCTTGGGCAAATGACTGCTTGACCAGCATTGTTAAAAGGTACCTGGTCAGTTGGTATACTATCATTTATGTTGGAAGAAAAAGGAATTAAGAATATCATGATTTCTCAGGCCTTGAAGTTTCATTTATATACATACATTTATTTGTTTATGTAATTCTTATATCAGAATTCCCAATTAAACAGCAAATTGGAAATCTTGGTCAGTTGGTATCCTATCTTTCATTTATTTTTACACACCAGAAGACAAAGGTTGGATAATAAAGATACACACACACACACACACACACACACACACACACACACACAATCTCCAAATTCCAAATTAAATAGCAAATTGGAAATTCTGAAAATCAAGGGAGAGACTAATAAAATTGAAAGCAATAAAGCCATTGAACAATAAAACTAAGAGCTGGTGTCTGGTGTTTTGGGGGGGGGGGGAACAATAAAAAAAGTTAAACCATTGGTTAATTTGATTTTTAAAAAAGGAAAAAAACCAAATTACCAATATCAAGAATGAAAAGCATGAATTTCACCACAAGGAGCTGTTTTGCTCAATTATATGCAATAAATTTGACAATCTAAAGTGCAATGAAAAAATATTTATAAAATTATAAATTGCTCAGATTAACAGAAAAGAAGGTAGAACACTTAAATAACCCTATTTTAGAATAAGAAATTGAGTGACCCATCAGTGAGTTCATTAAAAAAAAAATCCCCAGTGCCAGATGGCTTGATAATTGTTCTTTAAATGGTAGAATTCATTTAATTCTAATACTTTATACACTACTTGGAAAAACAGGTAAAGAGGGACGCCTACCAAATTTCTTTTGTGATACAAATATGGTGCTGATACCTAAACCAAGAAGAGCCAGAACAGAAAAAGAAAACTATAAACCCAATTTCCCTAATGAATATTCATGTAAAAATTTTAAGTAAAATATTAGCAAACAGACCACAGCAATATATTGCAAAGATTATACACAATAATTAGGTGGGATTAACATCAAGAATGAAGGGCTGGTTCAATATTAGGGAAACTATCAACATAATTGACCATATCAATAACAAAATCAACAAAACTCCTATGATTATCTCAACAGAGGCTTTAACAATACACAACACTCATTCCTATTAAAAAGACTAAGAAGTCTCAAAACAAATGGAGCTTTTCTTAAAATGGCAATCTTCATCTAAAGCCAACAGCAGATATTATCTAGTGTGGAGCTAAACCAGAATTCTTTTCAGTAAGATCAGCAAGGATGCCCATTGTCACCACTGTTATCCAATACTGTATTAAAAAATGCTAGCTTTAGCAATAAGATAAGAAGTAGAAATAGAGAGAATAGATAATAAGAAAACAAAATAATCATTCTTTGCAGATGATATGATGGTATTCTTGGAGATTCCTAGAGAATCAACTAAAAAGCCTGTCAAAATAATAAAAACCTATCAAAATAATAACTTTAGCAAAGCTTCAGATTTAAAATAAACCCACACAAATTTCTATTTACATTTCTTTTTACAACCCACAGACCCCAGCAGCAAGAGATAGAGAAATTCCATTTAAAATAACTATAGACAACATAAAATATTTGGAAGACTACTTGCCAAGATAAAGGCAGGAACTATATGAATACGGTTACAAAATACTGTTCACATAAATAGTTAGATCTGAACAATTGAGAGAAAATAGCTCATAACTTGACCAAAACAATTCTACTTAAATTAATATATTAATTCAATGGTACACCAAACTCCAAAAATCATTTTATGACGCTAGGGGAAAAAAAATAACAAAATTCATCAAAGAACAAAAGGTCAAGCATATTAAGGAAATTAATGGGGGGGAAATGTGAAGGAAAATAGCCTTTGGTATACCACATCTCAAACTATCACAAAGCAGTAATCATCAAAAGGTCAGCTACTGACTAAGAAATGGAGTAGTAGATAAGCAGAATAGATTAGGTACAGAATACACATTAGGAAATGATCCTAATCTAGTGTTTGGTAAACTCAAAGATCCAAGCTTTAAGAACAATAATTCTGTTGAACAAAAACTGCTGGAAAAACTGGAAAATGGTTTGGTAGAAACTAGGTATGGACACACTGTATATACCAAGGCAAGATCAAAATGGATACATGATTTAGATACAAAGATACCATAAGCAGATTAGGAGAGCATGGAATAATTTACCTGTCAGATCTGTAAATAAGGAAAGGATTTATTACCAGATGAGAAAGAGAGCATTACAGGATATAAAATAGATAATTTTGGTTATATTAAAAAGGTGTTACACAAATAAAACCAATGCAGCCAAGATTAAAAAAGCAGAAAATTTTTGGAGGGAGGAACAGGGAGGATTTTAATATCAAATTGCTCTGATAAATGCTCTATTTCTCAAACATATATTAATGTGAATCATTCCTCAGTTGATAAATGATCAAAGAATATGAACAAGCAGTTTTCAGATGAAGAAATCAAATCTATAGTCATATGAAAAAATGTTCTGAATTTCTATTGATTAAAGAAATGCAAATTAAAACAACTCTGAGTTTGTTAATTTGTTAAAAACAAAACAATCTCCTACCTATCAGATTAGTTAATAGAACAAAAGAGGAAAATGACAAATATTGGCAGCCATGTGGGGAAATTAGGGCACTAAAATAGTGTTGGTGGAATGGTGAACTAATCCCTCCAATTCCCCAAAGACATGAAACTATACATGCCCTTTGATCCAGCAATCCACTCTCAGGTCTGTATCCCAAAGAAATTTTTTTTTTTTAAAGATGGGGGGAGAAGGACCTATCTTTATAGCAGCTCTTTTTTTTTTGGTGGCAAGGAATAGAAAATTGAGGGGATGCCCATCAATTGGAGAATTGCTGAACAGGTTGTACTATATAATTGTGATAAAATACTATTGAATTGATAAGCAGTATGCTTTCAGAAAAACCTGGAAACACTTAACTTGAACTGATGCAAAGTGATCAATACCAGAACATTGGTTACAATTATAGCAATATTGTGATGTGATCAGCTATAGGTCACATACTTATTTCTAGCAATAAGCTATTGAATACAATTATGAAAGATTTATGATGAAAAATCACCTCCAGAGAAAGAACTGATGGACTCTAAAAGCAGATCAAAGCATACTGTTATTTTGCTTCCTCTTTTTTTCTTTCACAAACATGATATACCTCACATGACTGCACATATATAACCTTTGTCAAATTGCTTCCTTCCCAATGGGGAACAGGAAAAAAAGGAGAAATTTGAAACTCAAAATTATAAAAACAAAGGTTAAAAATCATTTTTATATGTAATTGAGAAAAAATTTTTAAATTAATAAGCAAAAAAGATGAATATTGTATCAGGACTTTGGCATGAGTATGTGTGTGAGAGAGTTCAAGGAGAAAAGACAAAAGAACTTATCTTTGGCCATTATGAGGGAATACCTGGGTGCATAGACAGACTTCAAAGGCACATGTTGATACTGTATATTGTTGCTCATGCAAAGTTTGATCACCATTGGATTAGTCCTGCTCAGAAATGTGCTGTTTCTCTTTTCATATATATGCTTTTTTTAATATTCACAGTGCCTGGTATTCTTAAGCTTGATACTTACTTTTATGAGCTTGTATAGAAACAGGAAATGTAATGGGAGATTTTATTTTTTTTTTAATATTCCTGGAAATATTTCCCATTTGTTGTTCATAGTGAAACCAGATGTTTTACCAAAAAAGACCTGTATTTTGAGCCAAATTCAGCACACGTTTTGTATTTTGAGGTTTCACTTTTTAAAGAAATGGATTGTAATAAGACATATAGGATTCTATTTTCACATGTACAGGCCAGGATTCTGCTCAATTTTTCTTCACTTAAATATGTCCTTTTATACTTCTGGAGTATTAAACTGATGACTTGAAAATGAGACTTCTGCTTTCTGAAAATTTGGTAGTTTTTCCTCCACTACATAAATGGGCAGAACTTTTCTTTTGAAATCTTAAATAACTTGTCAGTGGCCACCCACAGTTTGTACTGTGTAACATATTAGGATAACTCTGTCAAGATCGGTCTTTACCTAGCATAAATGCATGGGTTTAATTAGAGCCTTTGCTTTAGTGGCTATTGCTTGATGGGATTATGTTTTTTTTCTGTTTCTTTATGTATTATTTATGTAGGTGCAGACATTTTAAACTTCTTAAAAAAAATAGCATTACTTAAGCCTTTCCTTAGAAGAGCTCAAAGCACAAAACTGAGTTAAGTTCCTTGAGGCTCACTTAGGAAATTAGCCAGTGGAAATTCATCTTTCTTTATACAAAAATAAAGACTTCTGGGGAAGAATCCTTTCCATTTTTTTTTTGCATAATATAATAAAAATAACATTGGACTTAGAATCAAATGATTTTATTTCATGTCCTATTCCTCTGTTAACTAGCTGATCATCTGTAGGCAAGCCATTTAACTTCCCTTAGCCTTATGTTCTTCTGTAAATTAGATGTAATAGTATTTGTGCTATCTACCTGATAGGGATTATAAGACAAGTTATATTGGTATTTAAGTAAGAACTTTTATCATTTATAATGTTAGTTAAAGTTAGTTAAAGTCTTTGAATTCCACTTAACAATCTCTCATTTTGGAGGTGATGAAACTATACAATAGACCACAGTTGTGATACAATAGTTTGAACTTAAAAATCTTTTACCAAAAAAGTTAGTGAAATGGGTTGAAATGCCCTCATATTATTCTTGATACATCTCTTATGGGGAAATAGAGACAAAATGACATTGATGAGTCCACAGATTTTTAGCATAGGAAAAGAGATAATCCACATGAAGACATTAACTATGGCCATTGACGCTAGATGACCGGTAACTGCTAGGAATTCTGATGTCAATTTGAAAAAACAGATTTCTTCCTCTTTGTATGAAAAGAGAGACACTTAGGTTTGAGTACTGCTTTGTTCTACAGAGGTAAAGATACAGCTTCACTGATATTAAAAGAATTAAAAAAATTTTTTTCCTTCACTGAAAATTTTTGTTGACAATAAAGATAGAATCTAGAGTGTGTTTTTTTTGTGGTTTTTTTTTTTTTTTTTTGAGAGAGAGAGAGAGAAAGGCCATAGCAGATGAACTCCCAAAACATTTGGTTTGTGTAAAAATTAATTACTTTCTATACAGTCAACTCCCCTATATGGATTTTCTTTATTATAGGTAGCAGATTAATTTCTGCTTTTCCTCTAATTTTGCTATCTGCTTTCCTGAAGCAGATTGCTGGTCAAATATGTTGTGATGGGATTTCCTTTCAGGTGTAGGTGGAACTTAGATGATTGCCAGAGTCATTTCCAACTGCAAATTCTGTGACTCTACTTGACCATATTAATGTTCTATAAGAGAATCATGTAAAAAATGCAAAGAAGAATAAATTAAAATCATTTAGTACCCCAAAGGAAAAGTTACTAGGGATAAAGTTTAAATCTTGCCTAAATATTTATTAGTTTTGTCTTCACTTTCTCCTACTTCAGTAGTACCATGTGTTAACTTTGGGCAATTAAAATTAAGCAGAGGATGTGAACTTGCAGGAGATGAAGTTGCAGAATGAATCAACTATTTTTAGATACAACTAATTCAGGAATTTGTTTTGCTTGACTATATATTTGTTATATAGTCTATATAGACTATATAATTTGTTAATTTTAATTAAGTTTTTAGCTTAATTAGCCAATTGATGTCTTCATTTTCTAACTTCATCATAATTTTCCCAAGTATTTCTCCCTCTCCCAGACAGCTATTCCATATAACAAATAGTATTTTTTTAAAAAGGAAAAAAATTAGCACAAGTCATTAACATATTGGAAAAAGTCCAAAAACATGTGCAAAATCTGTGCACTTCCTACTTCTACAAAAAAAGTTGGTTAGGGGTATCCTTTCATATTTCTTTCTTTGACTCCTGTTCATAGTTTTGATACATTTACTCATTTTTAAAAATTGTTATTTCCATTTGCATTGTTGTAATTCTATATATAGTTTCCTTGGCTCTGCTTATTTTACTCTGCATCAGTTCATGTGGAACATAATTACTTATAACATCTTAATATTCCATTCAGGAGCTATAATGTTTAGTCATTCCCTAATTAATGTATATGTACTCTGTTTCTAATGTTTTACTGTCACAAAAAGTGCTATTATCAGACTATATATATATATATTTTAAGCCAGTTTTATGTTTGTTTGTTTGCTTTTTTACAGTGTTTGGGGGAGGTCAGTAAAAATTTGAATTTTGTTCACTGAAAAAATAAAATATTTTTTTAAAAATACATTTGAGAGTAGGCTTATTTTTCATCCATGTTTAGCATAGATCCTGGCTTATAGTTGATGCTTTATTGATTGGTTATTTCCTTTTGCCATGAAAACCTTGGTTATCCAGGTATAATTATGCCAGAAGAATGAAGCTAAGAGATGAGTGTGCATGTGCACTTGTGTGTGTGTATGTGTTTCACTGAGTTGCATTTAGATCTTCCTGTATGATTTCTATGTGGAGTTTTATATAAATGAAATTGCAATTTTACTGTTTCTATTTTTATATGTATTTTTCTAGGCAATTCGAGTTTTCTTCATGTACCGCTCACTGTCACTGCAACTTCGAGATGAACCAGAGACTCAGTTACCACTGACAAGAGAAGAAGACTTGATAAAAACAGATGATGTCCTGGATCTGAGTAAGTAACCCTTCATTATTCATAGTAACTGTGGAGAAAGCTAACAGGATCCTTTACAGTGGCTAAACAAATTTGACTTTTGTCTTGCTAAATGACAGTTTTAGTAACCATGCTACATCTGAGTGATGTCTACTCTAATATGAAGAAAATACAATAATTTTTCTCTACTTTAAGTTCAGACTATATATGCTTTTTTTATTTTTAACCCCTTTCTATATCTGTAGAATTATGCCAATTTGTTTCTTTACTTGTTTTCAATCTCTTAATTATTTTTATTTTCTTTGCTTGCATCTGTTCTTTTTTCCCTTTCTTAGAACCTTAGACAATTTAATTCTCTTGTCTATACTACTAGTTTCCTTTACTCTGCCTTTGCCTTATTACGATTTTCATTTCTAATAGGTAACACAAGAGCATTGGATTGCTTATGTTGCTTAGTTTGATTGTGGTGAAACATTTTTTTAAAAAGTTTTTCTTGAGTTTGACCATGAATATTTTCATCAGTGAGGGGAAATTAAATGTCAGGAGACATGCTGGCAAATGCACACTTTTCTCCTCTGTCTTTATGGATAGCCAACTGAAATAAAGGTCCAAAGTATTTTACTTATCAGTTTTAATTGATTCGTTGGCTAATGGGGATCTTTTTTTTTTGGGGGGGGGGGGATTTTCCCATTTGACATAAAAGGGGTTAAGCCTGAGTAAAGTAATTCTTCCAAACAGTCTAGTGAATGAAAATTTGTTATAACAGTAAAAGCAAATCAAGGTTATGGCTAGATTCAGGTTATTGGAGAAGTTTTGTTTGATACTGTGTTCTTTTCAAATAATTCTTTGAAGTAGTTTCTTTAAACTTTTAGACCCAAGGATTTGAAAGTAAGAAGTACAAAAAGATTTCTCTTGAACATAAAATAAATATATGTTTTAGTTCTGATTCCTTATCCTTCAGTATAATTTTCAGTAAAACTGGAAAATTTTAAATCATCCCGTAGAGTATGCCCTTTCCCTCTTATGAGTTTTTTCCCATATTTTTTAAGCTTCATAGTGACCTTGGGCTGAAAATTGTGTAGAAACACAAGCTGGAAGAAATATATTAATGTTAGGATTAGATTAATAGTTTTTGTCAAAAATCCTTACACATTGCCTGATTTTCCTTCACATGTTGACTATTTTCTTTAAAGTTGAATGAGAAAAAAAGAAAAAAGAAAAAAAAATAAAGTTGAATGAGAAGCATTGTAATTTTGCCATAGTTGCCTTACTCATTTTGTCCAGACTATTTCTTAATCCCAAGAACTAAATAGTTTTGAAACGTATCATAATAGTAATAATGTGCTACTTTTATATAGAGGGGTGATGCTACTAACTTACGCAGTTTCAGTTGTTTTTCCAGTAGCAAGAATGAGTTAATTATGCCTATCTATGAATTTTTTAACTTTTCTGTCTCATGACCAGTTGCACACATTTATAAGACAACTGACAAAGTATTAGGAGTACAGTCTGTGATCATGAAACACTGAGAAACATATTTGATCATCTAAGATTCAGACCTATGCCATTGCTTTCACTGATACCATATTATTAACTAACTGAATAAACTAGTCATAGATATTTGAAAAATTATAAGTCTGCCAGGTGTTTCATAACTTTATGTAGGTGGATTTCTTGGAATTTATTGAATATGGTCACTGAAAATAACATAAGATCACACTATCATAAGATCATAGAACTAGAAGGGAACTCAAACCACTAAATTGTCTCAGATAGATCAGAATGTATGCAGTACCACTGAGGCTTACCAATTAGGCAAGAATTTGCTGAATTTGCTTTAGTTTCTCATCTGTAAAATGAGCTGGAAAGGGAAATGAAAAACCACTCCACTATCTTTCCCAAGAAAAACTCAAATGGTGTAAGGGAAGAGTTAGACATGACCGAAACAACAATAACAGCAGTATTTATTGTTATGGTCCTATATCACTATACAAAAATTCTTTACATAAAACTGATTCAGTACTTTTTCATTTCTTTTATAGTTAGCCTTGTTTAAAACAAAAAAACAACATTTTTCAGGATAGTTGTGAACAGAAGAGTAATATGAAAGACTAAAAAATTAGTGATCATTCAACATTAGTATACTAAAAAGCATATAATAATCATAGCATTTTGCAATCACAAAGAGTTTTTCATGTATTTTCTTGTTTTTAATGTGTCACATTAGGTAACTTAAGTATATTTTAATTCAAGTGGGATTTTTTGAGAATTTTTTTGGAATAAATAGTTGAATGATACAGGTCAACATTTTATCCAAATACATTATGAATTAAATGGCAATCATGCCATTCAGGTTCAAATACTTAGAGACAGAGAGTTGCTTGAGCAAAAGAAGAGTGAGCTGAGTTAATTACAATGAAATTTGAGAGGCAAGTGTCTGTGGCATTTGAAAAGCAAATGCATGTGGCCATTGTGGCTTTTGTGGGTAATATTTTCCCCATTTTGTTGTTTTCTCTTGAAAGAGAATGCAATTCAAGTTTGGTCTATTTTAAAATATATTTATTCATATGGGAAACAACATTAAAATAACAAGGTATAACAACCACTTTAATTATTCATAAACACTTAAGGTGGTTTTATTAACATGAAATTGGTCTTTTTAAGTGTTAAAGGTTTAGTGGTTTGAAACAATTGTAATAGCAGAATTTTTTAAGGAGGCCTAAATATAGCTAAAACAAATCTTTATACGCACTATACATTATTGCCATTCAGAAATTCTCCTAACATGAATATCCTAACATTTTCCATAGAATTTGAAATACAGATTGTTTTTAAAAATTGTTTTTGTTCAAATGGAACCTTATGCAAAGATTTTAAAGATCCACACATGAGGTAGGTTGTATTTTAATTTTTGTTAACTTAGCCAGTCCAATCTTAAATTTTTTTTTTTTTTGTATTATTAATGTTCTGCCAACATGCTCTTCTTTCTTCTTCCTTCTTGAAACTTGGGCTATATGTTATACTAATCAGAAAGAGGATCATATTTGAATTAAACTGCCAATTCTCCAAGGGAATGATAACATGAAATTAACATCATTTCCCCTCTGTATGAATTATACTTGTTCCCTGAGTATTTGATGAATAATCCTGCTGGCCTTTTTTCAGAAATGAAGTAGAAATACAGAGAAATGAAATTTTGTCTTATAAACTGACTGGAAATGTGATTATAATACAGTTGTCGGTTTTGTACAAGTAGATATTCTTAAAGTAAATCAAATTGTAATATTAGTTTGTACTTTTAAAGCAGGATGATGTAGTTGTTTCCTGCATATTGATTATTTGATTGGTACCTGTCTGCTACAACTTTTTTTTTTTCAGTAATGCTCATTGATGTGGTTTAATGTATATTCCTGTAATCTTTCCCCATTTTTACAAACTTACAATCATAATTGAGGTGCTTTAGAGACATGTTCTACTGAAGTAAATGGTCATTTATATATCCTTTTTTTATGTACTGGTATAAACCTAAAACATTTCTTTCAGAAAAGGCAAAAAACTCATCTTTCTATCTGACTTTCTATGTTTAGTTGGTGTTGGGAAATTTTAAAAAAGCATTTGGAAAGAGTGTTTTTTTTTTTTTAAAGTTATGCTTACTATCTATCAAAGACCATATAGTAATTTTCCCTATGGATCTGAAGAGTTTCTGTTGGTCTTAGCTGTTTAAAAAAATTGTTCAAATAGAAGTGATTTCCTAATATTAATTACTTGACTATGTTCTTTCATTCATTAATTTATGTGTTTATTGATGAATGCAATGTTTTATTTTATTTTTTGTAATAGGTAGGTAATCATATTATCTGTCTTAAAATTTTTTTTCTGTGAATTGCTATTGCCACCAAAAGCCTGAATGAGCATTTTCTGAAATGAGTAGTTTCTCCACTTAAGAGTTTTGTTCTAGTTATTACCTTTGCTCCTATCCTATTCCTGCCTTTACCCCACTTTTGTCTATCTTTTAAGAAATATCAAAGAGTTCTAAACTTGAAATATGTTAAAGCTAAAGTTATCATTTTCTCTTTGGCTTGAGTAGAAATAAAGGAAATTTGTTTTTCAAATCTGTCTTTCTGCATACACTATACTTCAGAGGATTGGCCTCAGGCTATTTACCATCTAACAAATTTATTTTATACAAAGACAACTGTTGTTTCTTAACTGTCTTTTGATGGATAAAGAAATTAAGAAGCAAGTTTTGTTACTAAGAGCATCTTAAAAACTTCAGTTAGTTTTTCCTCAATAGGAGGTTTTTAAAATGTTCCTAGTAACAAAAGCAATAAAATGTCCTCCTTACACTCTGCATTCTTCATTCTTCTAAAAGACATTTGGAAGATAAAAGCTGTTGATCATTTAACATCCTCGTCTTCATCATTACCAACAAGTATTTAGGAGGTCACATATATTATATACACAGGATTTTTATGATTAATTAAGAGTTCTTCAGCAATTAGTTTAAAACTTCAGTAATTTAGAAAGAGAATCAGTTAAGGGGAGGAGGGAGATAAGCTTATTGGATTGAGTATTATGCACTGAGAGCTAATTTTCTTTTGATTTCAGACCTTTATTAAAGGTCATGTTATCTGCAGTGTGTACAAATTCTTTAGAGATTTGTTTTGTGTATTTTGTGATTGGTCAGATATCAGGGCCAGAAACATATCCATCTTTCCTCAGAGGATTTTAAGATACCTGAGTTCTATATTAATGTGACTTGTCTGTAACATTGTTAAGAGATCACAGTATGGTGACATGGGAGCAATGAATTGAAATGGACGTGATCTCATTGAAGTATATGATGGGGAAAGTACTTTTGAAACTCTGTGTGAAGAGCACAAGATTGTAAATGAGTTAAACTGTGATGCATATTAAAATTAGATACACATATAGTAAGCCTTTACTTCTTGATTTCCCCCCATCTATCAAGTCATCTTGTCCAGTATCCTCTACTTCCCAAAAGAAATAAAAAGCCTACAGAAAATCTCTAATGCAGGCATATTTGTGGTGTCTTTGAGAGACAGTGTGGTCAAAAGTAAAAAGCCACTGATCCGGAGTTTAAGAAACCTGACCTGGAATTTAAGCTACTATTAGTAGTGACTATGTTCCCTCTCAGTCTTCAGTTCTCTTATCTAGAAAATGACAGTCTTAGAAGCCAACATTCATTAAGGTCCTACTGTGTGCACTGTAATAGGCTCTAAATTCTGAAGTTTCTTCTGGTTCTTAAACTTTAGGAAAATGGCACCTACATGGGACAGCTTAGGTGGCGCAGTGGATGGAGCACCAGCCCTAAGTTAGAAGGACCTGAGTTCAAATCTGATCTCAGACACTTAACATTTCCTAGCTGTGTGACCCTGGGCAAGTCACTTAACCCCAATTGCTTCAGCAAAAAAGAAAGAAAAAATAATTAAATCACATAAATAAATTAAATAATTAAATTAAGTGAATTGTTAATGGAAAATATTAATATTTTGAAATTACAAAAAAATACTATGCTTCTAGGACTAAAACTTCAAATACCATTATCAAAAATTAACACCAGTCATAGGAACAGCTCAATTTATCATTCAGATGTCATCAGGAAGGAGTGATTTTCTATTCTTTGAAGAGTATTAATTTTATAATTATAGTCAAAAATTCCTTACTTTAAAATTGAGATCTGCAATTCTGATGGACATGGCCATCTCCAGCAATGAGATGAACCAAATCAGTTCCATTAGAGCAGTAATGAATTGAACCAGCTATACCCAGCGAAAGAACTCTAGGAGATGACTAAGAACCATTACATAGAATTCCCAATCCCTATATTTTTGTCCGCTTGCATTTTTGATTTCCTTCACAGGCTAATAATACATTATTTCAAAGTTCAATTCTTTTTGTACAGCAAAATGACTGTTAGGCCATGTATACTTATATTGTATTTAATTTATACTTTAACATATTTAACGTGTATTGGTCAATCTGCCATCAGGGGGAGGGAATAGGGAGAAGAAGGGGAAAAATTGGAACAAAAGGTTTGGCAATTGTCAATGCTATAAAATTACCCATGCATATAACTTGTAAATAAAAAGCTATAATAAAAAAAAAAAAGAAAAAATAATTGATCTGAATGTTTTTCACATTTTGTTCAATTTTGGTTATAATTGTTCTAAATAGAACCAAATTTATTTTAAAATAGATATTTCTTCTACCATCTAACTCCTAAAAATGTTCATATAGAAAAATCTTACCTTCCTAATTTCTTCAGATTGATGCTTAAAGCTATCTTTTCATTCACCTGTTTTTCATTACCCTTACCTGACTTTCAAATGTTAAACTATGCTTTGCATTTTTCTAAAATATTTGGGACTTTCCAAAGTTCTTAGGCAGAAAAATGTATGTAATTTTAATGGCTAGTATACCCTTTAGCTGTTTTTGATGCTTATAAAGCTGTTTTCTCTCCTGTTGCAGTGAAATAGACACAGATCATAGGACCTTAGAAAAGAACTTATAGGAATTTTGAGGCCTTCGGAATGAACCTGTCATTCTTAGGACAAGGAAACTGAGATCCAGAGAGAGAAGTAATGTGTTCAAGGTTCCCCAACGTCAAACACCTATAATTGCATTTGGCAATTGAACTCCAACTAGTGCAGTTTCCAAAGCTTGTTTCCTTCTCCTCACTTCTAGCAGTCCTCACTGCTCAAGTCTTGTGTCAGAGAGCCATTATACCAATACATGTCATCTCACCTATTAGGATGTAAGCTCTTTGTCCCTTAGGCATTTCCCAGACCTGGGATATAGTCAGACTCCCTGACTATATTCCTTGCTGGCTGCTTGGAATGCTTTGCTGATGTCAACACCCTAGGGAATTGAGAGACATTGGGTATCTTCTTTTAAGTTGTTGTAATTACGTTTCTGCTTTCGTTTCTTTTGCAGTTTGCTTTCCTGCACAGTATCTTTTTCTTTTCTTTTTAAATTCCTTTTAATTTTCAAAATACATGCAAAGATAGTATTCAACATTCATCCTTGCAAAACTCGTGTTCCAAGTTTTTTTCCTTCCCTTCCCCTAGACAGCAAGCAGTCCAATATACGTTAAACATGCTGCACAGTATCTTTGTATTTCATAGTGTCTTCTCATTGCATTATAACTCCAGCTCCTAACATAGTATATGGCACATTGTAGGCATTTAACAGATGTTTGTTGATTAATTGTGTTTATGCAGTACTATATAGTCAGTAGTGTTAAAGTAAATAGTGAATGTTCTTAACTTTGAGAGGAGCTCTTCAAATACAAACAGAAGAACAGGTTTTCTGTTAGGCTACACAATCTGACCTAATTGTTAGCTTGTCTAGGCTATCCCCCCCTAAATTAGATGGCTCACGTTATAATTAAGTTTTGGAAGTTATTCCCTCTCTTTCTTATTTTCTCCATACTTTCCATATTCAGACTAGAGCTAAACTGTTTCCTTTATCTTTCTTTATTTTTGGAGACACAAGGCCCTTTTCTCTCTGATCTTTATAGCCGTCACTAGTACTTATAGCAAAAGCTCCCAGACCTTAACTCAATGACATTCCTCAATTTTTCCTTGAGAAGCTTCTTCATTGGACATAGTGTACTTTTAATCTAACATAACAGTACTAACTGGACTGTGGTACTGTAGAAAGAGCAGTGGATTGGGCTCAAAGGAACTAATTTTCTTTCCAAATTTTGCCACTTTCTACTCTACCTCTGTGACTTTTCAGTAAGGTCTCTCAGAGACTGTCAAATAAGTAAATTGGATTGGGTACTCTCTAAGGTTCCTTACAGTTACAAGTCTATGATCTGGTGGTAAACCCTTTACCTCTCATAATCTCTCTTTATCATTAATGTTTACTTCCAAAGCCATATAGTCTCTCAGTTATTTCTACTTTATTCTGTTCTAAAATCCTCAAGCATCCTTTGCAGTGGCTCCCTCACCAGCTCCATCTCATTCATGCTGGGGCTTCTAACATCCTTCCTAAAACATCACCACTAGTACTCTCTCTGAAAGTCATCTTTCCAACCCTTCCTTCTCAAGCATTGTCTCTTTTCAAACAACATTAGCATAGAGCAGTAGTGCACTGTTATCTAGTTACACTTCTCAGTTCATATGACTTCTGTCAGAATAGAGATACTTTATTTTTTTTAATAAGTTTTTATTTACGAGTTATATGGATGGGTAATTTTACAGCATTGACAATTGCTAAACCTTTTGTTCCAATTTTTCCCCTCCTTCCCCCTACCCCTACCCTAGATGGCAGGATGACCAATACATGTTAAATATATTAAAGTATAAATTAAATACAAAATAAATATACATGTCCAAACAGTTATTTTGCTGTACAAAAAGAATTGGACTCTGAGATATTGTACAATTAGCCTGGAATTTAAAAAAAAAATGCAGATAGGCAAAAATACAGGGATTGGGAATTCAATGTATGGTTCTTAGTCATCTCCCAGAGTTCTTTCGCTGGGTGTAGCTGGTTCAAGAATAGAGATACTTTAAAATTCACAAGTAATTTTGAAAAGGAAAGTTTTTATTAAGACTAAGTTGAACTATGGACTTAGGAAAAGAGAGAAAGAGTTATTGGTGTTAAATAGCCCTTTTTTAGTGGTTCTTTTTTATAAAAGTTATATTTTCAAAATTTTTCCTTGAAGCAGTTTTTTTGATATTATGAGAAAAATATATCTTGCTCAGGGCTTTAAAAATATGTGCCTGCAGATGTTTCATTCAGTTTTTTGAGATCAATGCAAAAACCCCAGAGTAAACCTCAATACAGTTGGTGTGAATGTGTGTAATGGGAAATCAGAGTGACTCAACTCTACCTATATACAATTACTAAAATATTCAGGGGTAAAAAATTTGGAACTTCTCTGTGGGGTACCCCATTTTCACTTCCCCCAGAACACTCAAGTCTGTTCTTTCAGTTTTGTAGCTATAAAAAAGCTTTCAATTGAAAATAGATGGTTCTCTTTGAAAATCACCTTCACCAAATTACTTCACTAGAGTTAAAAATGAAAGTGGAGGCACTCATTGGTTCTCATCATCACTGTAGTGTGTGTGGTATTTAAATAATCTATTTTTTCATATACCCAGTTGTACAGAAATGGGAAGTCTCACCATCTATACTTTTTTCTTTAGCTGAAAGGGAAAATAAGCCTTCATTCAAGCCTTCATTCTTTACTATGACTTTTCTTGCTTTGAAGTTTGGATTAAATAATAGTTTCTGTTACAGATTTTTTTTAATAATACTAATTTTTATTTTCTGGAGGTTTATATTTTGTTATTCAAAATTCTTTGATGTACTGAATTTTGCATTTGAATTAAATCTGGTGGGTCTTATTTACTTAGAATTTTCCATTTACGATATCCTCTTTCATTCTGATAATTTGATTTGTCACTTGATATTATTTAAGAAACTTAGAATCTTTCTGATATAAACATGCATCCCAATTTAAATCTAAGTATCTAAAACCCTAGTACCATCATTCCTTTGGAAAATAGTTTCTAGACAATACAGGATAGAACCTGTTGAACCAAAGAAGTTTACAATACAGTTCTCATCAGTTTTTGTCCAGCTCTAAAATAAACAGATATTTTTAAAGCATCTGCTGTGCTATAGAAAGACAAGTAAAACAGACTCTGCCCTTGAGGAACATACAGTTTAAGAGGAGAGAGAAGATGTACATATGTAAATATTTATAAGATACTATATAAAGTAAGTACATGATAATCTTAGAGGGGAAGGCACCAGCATCTGGGAGGAACTAGGAAAGTCTTCTAACAGATGATAGCATTTGAACTGAATCGTGAGGGAACTAAGGTTACTTAGAGGCTGAAGGAAAAGTTGAAGAAGAAAGAGCATCCTAGGCAAGAGAGACAACTTGTGAAAAGGCACAGAACCAGGAAATGGGAGGTCAGGAGTCAACTAACTACATGTAGGCTCAGTAGAACAGAGGGAAGTAATGTATAAGGATGAAAACTAGGAAAAAGTCAGATTGTGAAGAATTGTAAATGAAAAACAGGAGTTTATATTTTGGCTCTGGAGAAGACAGGAAATCATGAGAGTTAGGGGATTAACATGGTCATACTTAGGAAAATTACTTTGGTGATCATGTGAAAAATGGTTTGGGGGGGTGGGGTTAGGGTTAGGCCAATTAAGAGACTAATGCAAGAACTCAACAGATGTGATGATGAGGGTAACCGCTGAATTCTCTAATGAAGTTGAACAAACAGTATAGTGTATTGGAAGGAACACTGGTCTGGGTGTTAGAACACCCAGGTTGAATGCCATTTCTGACTTGGTAATTGCTCTGTGTCTTAAGCTCCTTTACCTGATAAAAGAGGATGATAATAATATTCACATTATTTGTGAGTGTTTGTTATTGGAAAAGTCAGCTGGCATTTATTAAGCCCCTATTATGTGTAAGACACTGCTCTGTGATGGGAATACAACAAAGAAACGAAAAGAAAAAAAAGTTGTTCTTGCCCTCAAGTAGCTCACGTTTGGATGGAGACAACAGGCAAGGTATTGTGTACAAACTAGATCTATTAAGGGCAAATTGGGAATAATCGCAGAGGACAATCTCTAGCAATAAATAAGACTAGGAGAAGCTTCTTGCAGAAGATGGGACTTTATCTGGGATTTGAAGAAAGCCAAAGAAGTCAGAAGGCTGTGATGAGAAGAATTGCATGGGCACAACAAGAGAAAATGCTTTGTCAAGAGACCAAATCCTGCGTGGGAAGAACAATAAGGAGGCCGTGTCCCTGTAGTGAATGGAGGAATGTAAGATATAAGAAGACTAGAAAGATAGGAAGGGGGCCAGGTTATGAAGGACTTTGAAAGACAAAGGACTTTGTATTTATTCCCAGAAGTATTAGAAAAGCACTAGAATTTATTCACTGGATCAGGGATGATGTGGTCACGTCTAATTTTTAGGAAAATCATGCTCACAACTGGTTGGATGTATTGGAGTGGTGAATTATGATTTTTGCTATCATATATTATTATTGTTATTTTTTTTATATTATTTACCATGACAGAACAGAAAATAAAATGTTAAACTGTCTCATTAACTGAGAGATGGAAGGGGCAGGACAAGAATTTATTAAGCATCTGCTATATACCAAACACTGTTAAGCTCTTTGTTGTTAAGAGAAAGATACCAATACTAGTGTTTCTATGTCAAGAAAAGAGAGGAAAAAATTGTCATTTTATTCTAAAGAACAGGAAGATTTAAATTTAGATCTTAATTTTAATATTAAATTAAGAGTTTTCTCTATTAACTAACTCCAGTATTTATTAGTTATACTATAACAAATCATCCTAAGGTCCACAAAGACAGACTTGGAATTATATATAATTTTTTGAGATATTTATGTAGCAGTCACTCAAGGTTATCATAGTAAGCTTACTCTGGCATATATATTTTAATTCTCACATTTTCTTCTACATTTCAGTTTAGTCTGCCTTTGCGAGTCAGAAGTTGGTCCACTAGTAAGACTTATTTGGAGGACTAATATCAGAGTCTTTTAAAAATAATTTTTAATTATCAATTTAATTCTGGGGGAGGATATTTTTAAACTTAAAAAAAAAGTCACCTATGTACAACTCTCTGGTAAATATATTATCACTGTCCCTTTGAGAAGTCTCTTGAAAGTCAGTACTAGTTTATATGTCTTTTAGATTCTGGAATGAAAAGCAAAGCTGATCTGAAAAGATGATTGATTTGGAAAAAATAACTTTTTATCAATTTTGATATCATGAAAAGTTTAGTGCCAGATTTTTTTCTTTATTATGAGTGAGAGGTCATTTGCTGTTTTATCCCTCTCCTGTTTTTAGTAGTCTCTGCATTTGCAATTACTTTCATTGAAATTGACATTAGAAACTTTGATTTAGGTTGAGGAAAGGGAAAAAAAATCCTTCTAGATCCTCTTCCCTATGGTACTTCCTTATTATCTAAAATGATTTATCAGATGCCTTAGTACATTTTCATTTTAAGATTGATAAAATGTGAGTGTGGTAATAATAAAATATATATAAAAATGTACATTTCATGATAGAATTTCATTTATATTATATGCTACAGCTTGTTCAGTCATTCTCCACATGTCCTCAATTTCCAATTCTTTGTCACTACAGAGTAGCTACAAATATTTTTGCATGTATAAACAAATATTTCTTAAACTTTGTCTGCTTGTGACCCCCTTTTTTTAAAAAAATTATTATATCTTTTTGTTTACAAAACATATCTAAGGGTAATTTTTTTCAACATTGACCTCGCAAAACCTTCTGTTCCAAATTTTCCCCTCCATCCCCCACCTCTTCCCCTATATGGCAATAGTCCAATACATGTTAAATATGTTAAATTATATGTTAAATCCAATATATGTATACATATTTATAAGTTATCGTGCTGCACAAGAAAAATCAGATTTAGAAAGAAAAAAACCTGAGAAGGAAAATGCAAGCAAACAATAACAGAAAGAAGGAAAATGCTATGTTGTGGTCCATACTCAGTTCCCATAGTCCTCTCTCTGCATATAAATGGCTCTCTTCATTACTGGACAGTTGGAACTGGTTTGAATCATCTCATTGTTGAAGAGAGCCTCATCAATCAGAATTGATCATCATATAGTTGTCTTGTTGTATAATGATCTCCTGGTTCTGTTCATTTCGCTTAGCATCAGTTCATGTAAGTCTCTCCAAGCCTTTCTGAAATCATCCTGGTGGTCATTACTTACAGAACAATAATATTCTATAACATTCATATACCACAGTTTACTCAGCTGTTCTCCAATTGATGGGCATCCACTCAGTTTCCAGTTTTTAGCCACTACAAAAAAGGCTACCACAAACATTTTTGCACATCTGGGTCCCTTTCCCTACTTTAAGATCCCTTTAGGATATAAGCCCAGTAGTAATACTACTGTTGTGACCCGTTTTATCTGAGAAAATTTTTTACATGACCCCAGGTGTATGGGTATATAAAAGTTGCACAAATCAAACATTTGCTGGTTTTAAAATAATCCTTTAGTATATACATAATTTTACCATTTATAAAAGATGAAAGCAAATTTACATACTATTGAAATGGATATGCTTATTTATTTTTACAGAAAGAGTTAAATCTTGATGCAATATTTAATACTTTTTACTGTTATCAAATTTTTGTGACCCCTACATTCAGTTATGCAACCCCATATGGGATCATGATCCATAGTTTAAGAAGTTTTTTTAAAGATCCTTTTCCTTTTTAAAAATCTTTTTGGGATACAGAACTAATAGTTGTATTGCTGAGTAAAGGGTATTTATTTACCTTCACTTTTAAAGACCTAACAGCCTGCCTTGGACTTTTCTTTTTATATCTTTTCTTTTATTCCCCTCTTCTACATTTTGTAGCCCAGCCAAATTGATCTTGTTTTTGGTTGTCATAATAGACATTCCCTCTCCTATTTCTTAGACTTTGCACACAGGCCATGTCTTGTGCTTGAAATTCAATCTTTCTCTATCTCTGAATTGTAAAGTCCCTCTTCCTGTAAGAAGCAGTTCAAACTCCTTATTCTGCATGAAGTCTTGCCTAATCCCCAAAATTGCAATTGCCTTCTCTCCCAAATTATCATATTTTTAACTATTTTTTATGCATTTTTGTTGAACCAGTTAATGCTCATTAACTGTATATATCTCCCTCTCTTTTTTTTATCTTTCCAATTAGAATGTAATCTTCTTGCAGATAGAGGTTGTTTTATTCTTTACACTTGCATCCACAGAATATGAATACTGTGCCTGGCCCACTTGAATTCTGAAGCCTGAATTTTTTTTCATTATTTGTGTGTGTGTGTGTGTGTGTGTGTGTGTGTGTGTGTTTTGTTATCTTAGACTTCTAGTCTGGGGAAGGGTGGAGCAAGAGTTAAGGCTACCCTCTATCTAGTTCTTGGTAACCTCACTTTTTGACCTTCATTAAATTTCTTCATCTCTGTTTCAGTTTATATAATTTGGTGCTTGTGTACATTTGAGTTCCACGTTTGTGGTTAACTGTTGATGAGGGAGTTCCTGTTCCTAAATGATCTTCTTACTGACTACTAAAGTAGGAGCCCAGTATCCAGATAGAAATCTAGAAAGTGGAGATAAGGAAGAAATAAATAAAGAATTTCTCTTGGAACTTCAGAAATTAGTACTACCACAGAGAACTTTATATCAAAATGGAGTTTTTGTTCAATTAAATTATAGTAGTTGAAGAAATGATAGGAACAAGAGACTTATATAATCCATATAAATTGGGAGAGCAGAAGGTCTAGTATATTACATGCTGTTTGACATCCTCATTGTGGCATTCGGGTAATTGGGTTTTTGGAAGGCAATGCTAGTCCTGCCAAAAAACTTTGAGGATAGTATCCACAATATGCTGTTTTTTGAGCATCAATTGAATTAAGTGCATCAATAGTAGACTAATAGTCTACTATTAGTATATATTAGACTGATCTGTTGGTAATTAATTCTCTGAACTTATTAATAACTATGGCCATGCATTGTCCCCTACTGTCTGTAAAGTCAAGTACTGTACAAACTCATCAGCCCTTCACAGGCTAACTCCTGGTTGACTTATTTCCTATTACTTTCTATGGTGATAGTCCAAATTTTCTCTCTTTAAGTTTCCCATATCATCTCCTACTTACTTCTTTCTAGTCAAGGACCTTTCCTTTACATTATTTATATTAAGAAAATAGAAGTCATTTTGACCTTCCTCTTTTTTATCACTCCTTACTGCAAAATCTCTCCTCAGCATTAACCATGCTCTTCTCATTTGTTCCAACTTCTGCTAAAGGAATAGGTCTTCTCTTTGTAAAAGCTAAACCTTACATTTGTATTTCTTATTTTGTCCCCTCCCATCTCCTCCAAAATCTTACCCTTGGATTAATACCTTGCTTCCTGTCATCTTCTTTCTCCTCTTCCACTTTGGTCTCCCCTGCCATCTACACACATATCCTAGTCTCTTCACCTTTAAAACAAAAAAGAATGAAAAAACTTTTTATTTGTCCCTATTATTCTCTTAAGCTGTCATCTTAATATGTTTTCTCCCTTTCATAGCTAAATTAGTAAAGACCATTTATACTCATTACTATCATTGGATCACTTCCCACTTATTTTTCAGGTTCCATAAGAATCTGACTTTGAGAGCCTGTCATTTGACTGGACTGTTCACTCCAGGATTACTAATAATCACTTTACTGTTAAATCCTATAACTTTTTCTTAGTACTACTTGACCAGTCTGCAAGTTTTTTACACTACTCCCCAAATCCTCTTTCTGGATGGATACTGCCTCCCTCTTTGATTTCTATAATAATGTTCTCTTGATTCCCATCCCAGGAATCTGGCATTTTCAGTCTCCTTTGTTAGGTCATCATTATCCTCCCACCCATTAAGTGCAGGTGTTCCCCACATGGCCCTATTTTGGACTGTTTTCTCTGCTTTTTCCAGTGATCTCATTAGCTCTCATGGATTCAGTTATCTCTATGCAGATTACTTCTAAATTTATATGTTCAAATCTAATCTCTTTCCTGAATTCCAGGCTTATATTAACTATTGCTTGATCTTCATTTCTACTTAGTTATCCCATAGACATTTCAAATTCAACAATTCCACAATCAAACTTTCTCTTCCCTATTCTCCCCCCACACCCCCCAAATATCATTCCTCCAAATTTCCCAGTTTAGGTTGACAGTACTGTCACCCTTTGAGGTACCTAGGTTTTCAACTTTAGAATCATCCATAATTCTTCCCTTGTCTTGTTTTCTCTTTCCCATATCCAGTTAGTTCTCAAGTCTTATTGGTCTTGCCCTCACGATATTTTTTGCATCTAACCCTTTCTTTCCTATAGTCTATACCTTAGTAAATGTCTCATCAACTTTCCTGGACTAATGTAGTAATCTCATAAATGTTCGTTTTACCTCAAGGTTTTTCCCTAAATACATTTTTAATATAACTGCCAGATTGTTATTTCTGAATACACATCTTACTATGTCACTTCACTCCTCAAAAAATTTCAGTTCCTCTCTATTGCTTTTAGGATGAAATATAAACTCAACTTTATCTTTAAAAAAAAAAAAATCTTATTTTCTCTCCCACACCCATCTCATTGAGGAAAGAAAAAAAAAGCAAAAGGCTTTTTAAAAATAT
This sequence comes from Sarcophilus harrisii, assembly GCF_902635505.1. Taxonomy (NCBI): domain Eukaryota; kingdom Metazoa; phylum Chordata; class Mammalia; order Dasyuromorphia; family Dasyuridae; genus Sarcophilus; species Sarcophilus harrisii. The sequence goes on along the minus strand of NC_045426.1, from coordinate 304,050,603 downwards.
CCATAGTGGTGCAGCTGGATGGCATAGTGTAATACCAGCCCTGAAGTCAGGAGGATTTGAGTTTAAATCCAGCCTCAGACAATACTTCCTAGTTGTGTGACCTTGGACAAGTCACTGAACCCCAATTGCCACAGCAAAATGTGTGTGGGGTGTGTTGTGTGGGTGTGGATGTGTATGTAAAACCTCCATAGTTAAACAAAACAATAAAAATAAATTTCCCTTGTTGACTGTGCACAAAAAATATACAACTCATTCTGCCCTCTATCTCTTCCTTCCTTCCTTCCTTCCTTCCTTCCACTATCCAGAAGCAGGTAGCAAGTATCATCCTGAGTCCTTTTTTTTTTTCCTTTTAAACTTCTCTTCAAGACCAATCCTTGCTTGGGACTAATTCCTCCCTTATTCTACTCACACTTTTAAAGAGATCATTACCTTTTTCCTCCTGTTTCCCTGTTGTATGAAATGTATTTCTGTACCCAACCTGTGTGTGTGTGTGTGTGTGTGTATGTGTGTGTGTGTGTTTCAGGTTTTGCTTATAGATATTTTGAAATCACTCTCTTCTGGGTTTTGTGTCTTGAGTATCCCTGTCATAAAACTACCTTTTCATGTTAGTATTCTTTTTTTTTGTTTACTCATTTTTCCAGTCTACTTCCAGATTTTCATATTTATGAATGAGATCTGTACACTTCTGGAATAAATGTTTCTTTTTATTTTGTCTTTTTTTTTTTTTTAATAATGACTTTATCTTCCAAATACATGCAATGATAATTTTCAACATTTACCCTTGCAAAACTTGGTGTTCCAAATTTTTCTCCCTCCTTTCCTTCCATTCTCTGCCATTCTCTCCCCTAGACAGCAAACAATCCAATTTAAGTTAAATATGTGCAATGCTTCTAAACATATTTCCACATTTATCATGCTACACAAGAAAAATAAGATTAAAAAGGAAAAAAATGAAAAAAAAAGCAAGAAAACAACAACAAAAGGTGAAAATACTGTGTGGTGATCCACCTTCAGCCTCCACAGTTCTCTCTCTGGGTACAGATGGCTTTCTGCATCACAAGTCTATTGGAACTGGCCTGAATCACCTTATTCTTGAAAAAAAGCCAAGTCTACCAGAATTGATCATCACACAATCTTTTGCTGCTGTGTACAATGTTCTCTTGGTTCTACTCACTTCACTTAGCATTTCCGTTCATGTAAGTGTCTCCAGGCCTTTCTGAAATCATCCTGCTGATTGTTTCTTATAAAATAATTCTTATATAGTTCTTATAGAACAGTAATATTCCATAACATTCCCCAGCTGATGGGCATCCACTCAAATTCCAGTGGAATAAATGTCTTGACTGGCTTTTGGGGGATATAGAGTGTTGTGATCTAGAATCTCAGACTCCTCAGACTGGGGACTACAAGTTTTCAGTGGTCCCAAAGTATTATGATTTAGGACAAAGTCTGATTGCTCCCCTCTTGTTTGAGCTCTTCAATTACCTGCCTTATATTTAGGTCTCATCAATATGTCTTTGGTTTCGTTTCAATAGTCTGCTATTGAATTTAATCACAATTAGACAGTTGGAAAACTCTCCTGCTTCAGTGACCAAATTTTAGACTCACCTTTGACCTAGGATTCTTCTTCTTGTTATTCCTCAGGATGTTTCAGACTAGGCTAGAGCTCAAAAATGAGACCTCATTCTACTACTGATTTGCTTTTTAACTCAGAATACAGCCAGGGGCTCTTGACTGCTCTTCTCCTTCCAGACACAGTTCTTCCCTGTATCTGTGGCATGCATCTGGAGGGGGAAGGATAGAACTGATGGTTGACCTTTGTTCCTGGATCCCGAAGGTCTAGTCCTTCTGTACTGGATCACAGGTTTCTTCTTGCCCTGGTATGTAACTCTTTCCTGAACTAATATGTTCCATATAGTAGTTACTGGCTGGGTCCCTACCCAGGGGGCACAAATCTCTCTTTGTCTTCCTATGCTATCCTAGCCTGAAAAAAATGACTCGATTTTCTTTTTTTTTTCTTGCATGGTCCCATCAGGACTTAACCTGATGGATTTTCCCTATCTGTGGCAAGAAGCTGGTGGTGGGGAGCTCAGTTGTACCTTGTTTTAACATTTTTCCATGTTAGCTCCAACAAAATTCAGCCTGTCCTTTAAAGTCAAAGGAAGAGACCTGGAAGGGACTTCAGAAGCCATCCAGTCCAATTTGTTCATTCCATTCCTTGATTTAACATCCCATCTCCTGCCTATTTGCCTTTATGTAGGTTGTTTTACATGTTTGTCCTCACATCTGCCTCTTAGAATTACTATTATTTTTGTGGCTCAACTCAGATGCCAGTTCCCTTGGGGAGTACTGCTTCACTGCAAAAGATGGACATAGTGAATGATGGCCAAAAAATGTATTGAGAAGCATGGCTCAAAATGAAAGAAGTAATAACCTTTTAAACTCTATAAAAGCTAGATGATATTATTATATTATTAGATATTTATCTAGTATCATGAATTCTAAGACAACATTAGCAACTTCTGATTCACATTCCTAATTTCTTATTTGTGTAAAATTTTTAGGACAATAATCCAATAAAGTCATCATTGCTGAAGAAATGAGAGAGAATTATCAATAGTGTCATCCTATAATGTATCTAAAAAGGGTAGAGAATTCAATGTCTCTGATACTTCTTTTTGGTTTATTGATTATAAAAAAAGTAACTTTTTATTTGACAGAGTAAAATGATACTTTAAAAGTTTCTTCCTTCAGCAAGATAGCTTCCATTCATTTTTCAAAATCATCCAGATTTCCTTTAAAAATGTAACTTCAGCATTACTACTTAAAAGGGAAATATTTGTTGTACAAAAATATTTTTTATGATGGGAAAGAATTGGAAATTAAGAAAATACTTATCAAGTTGAGAATGGCTAAACAAATTGTAGTATATGATTGTAATGGAATACTATTCTGCTATAAGAAATGATGAGCAGGCAGATTTCAGATAAAAATAGTTCCTAGACTTAAATGAACTGTTGCAGAATAAAGGGAACAGAACCAGGAAAACATTGTACACAGTAATAGCAATATTGTATAATAATCAACTGTGAATGCCTTTGCTATTTTCAGCAAAACAATGACCCAAGACAGAACCAAAGTAACCATGATGAAAAATGTTCTCCATATTTAGAAAAAGAATGGATGATACCTGAATGCAGGTTGAAGCATACTATTTTTCTATTTTTCACTTTTCCTTCTTTTTTTTCTCCCTTTCCCCTCTCTTTTTTTTCTCCCTTTCCCCTCTCTCTCTCTCTCCCTCTCCCCCCCCCCCTCTCTTTCCTTTTTTCTTATTTTTTCCTACTTATTTGTTTTCTTCCACAAAATGACTACTGTGGACATATATCTTACATGATTATACACGTATAGCCTATATCAGATTGTTTGCCTTCTCAATATGAGGAGAAGGGAGGCAATGAGAGAAAAAATTTAGAACTCAAAATTTGAAAAAAGTGAATATTAATAATTGTTTTTTACATGTAATTAGGAGAAAATATTATTTAAAAAAGAAAGAAAAACTTAACAGCCGAAATTCTAGCTTGCCCTCTGAGACATAAAACAGGCAAACATATGTGCATTGAAAAGGTCATGAAGAATAAACAGTAAAGCATTCAGAACAAAGAGGAATTCCCTAATGATGGTGAAGTATTCAAGTTGCTCCTATTTGTAGAGGACATTGTGCTTATTCTTAAACCATAGAATATTTAAAAACTTCCTAAATGAGACATACAGTCACTCAAAAGAGTTCAGCTTTGAGGATGCATATACCTAAATAGAACATTTTTAAGCATTTACTATCTATTAGACACTGAATTAAATGCTGAGAATGTGAAATACAAAATAAAGAAAGATAATCCCTTCTCTTATTCTAGTGGGGACAGGTATAACATACAAAGCAGAAGTCTGGGAAAGGTGAAAAATTGCTTTGAGGAGTGATGAACTGAGCCAGATTTGAAGTGAGCATGGATGCTCTCTAAGTAAAGGTTCTAGGAAAGAACTCAAATGTTTATTGTGTCAATCGGAAATATCAAACCAAATTAAATTGTAATTAGTAAATGTATAACAAAATAAATAAAAATAAAATAGATACAATTTTGTTAACATGTTATTTTCTAAGTTAAGATTCAGCCAGCCAAAACATCCCCTTTTCCATTTAATTTTGACACCAGTGATTTGATTGATATGTAGACAATTCCGAGGTTTGGTTCATCATTGCATAAATCTTATTCTTTTACTGTTACTAGATAGTGAACTTGGCTAAAATATTAAGAAATAGAGAAAGTTGGCTAGATTGCCATTTGAAAATTTCAGAAGGCTTTTAATAACTCCACAAATCTCACCGAAATAAAAAACAATATTTTAACAGTCCTTTTCTTCTGGTGATATGAGCAAATTCATGAATTATCTCTGCCTTTGAAGATTAAAATTGCAAATCACTTAAAAGACACGTAGTATATGATAGACAATAAGTAGTTGCTCAGGAGTAGTGGTCCAAGAGATATCATCAGCAAAGTATATGACTAGAATAAAAAGTGAACAGATCCTGTAGTGAGGATGAGTGATAACTGATAGCCTTTGAATTTCATTAGAGTAAAAGCGGCAAAAAAAAAGCCCCTCACCATGCTGGGTGAACTCGACTTACACAACTGGAGTTATAACATATTTCAGTAAAATCATGGCACTATTAAATTATTAGAATTTTATTTTCCCTCTTAGAGAAATAGATTTGGTTCTGTGACATTGTCTATGTTTGTGCACCTCAAACCAATTTATGATGCAAAATTATTTATATTACAACACTTTGGACTAAAGCTTACACACATCAATTATCATCAACTAGATTTTAAATATTTAGTAAAGTTGTGTAGTCCAACAATGATTCCATTCTTTTCAAGAAAAAAATAACTGGTGATCTCCTTTGTGATTTTTGTGATTCAGCTAGTTACACATAGATTATAGCAGCTTACCTGTAGTTTTCAAGTATTATTACTAAACTCAAACTCCCTGGGGTGGGGGGAGGGAGGAGGGATCAATATTTGTTTCTTTTGCCTTTTTTTCTAGAAAAGAATATTTAGATTAGAATATTTTCAGAAAAAAAGTTAATCCTACCAAAATGTTAAAATAATTAGCTTATAAATATGCTAAGCCACATATGGTAAGCTAGCTAATTCAATGGAGAGAGCACTGGGCCTAGAGTCAGACCTGTATTCAAATTTGAACTTAGATACTCACTCACTAGCTGTGTGAGTCTGGACAAGTCTGTTTGTCTTAGTTTCCTCCTCTCTAAATTGGGGATAATGATAGCACTTATTTTGCTGTTGTTTGAGAATCAAATATAGTAATAATTATAATAACTTAGTACAGCATGTGGCACATAGTAGGTTGTATAATTATTGTAAAAGTGCTATATAAATGTTAGTTGTGATGATGATGAGCTTCAAATCCAAAACAATAATTGAGCCTCAAATGAAAGCAACTGCTAGGAAATAAATAAACTAATAAAAATGAGAAACCACTTGATTTAGTTTAGATTCAGAGTCTTTTACAACTAGAAGAGACTTTAAAAAAACATCTTGCTTAAATCTTTCATGTTGCAGATGAGGAAACATCAAAAGTGATTAAGAGTCAAAGTCATTCAAACACTTGTACTTCGAAGTAGTTTATTGCTATCAGAATTTTAGTAAGGATGGAGAAATTGAGAGTTGGATAGGTTCAAAGAATATGGATTACAACATTCTGTAGTATATCGTTAACCTTGAAGGCCACTTGGAAACTTCATACTTTTAAAGGGTGGCCACATAGAATATATTGCAGCTGTGCCTCTCACTCTGAAGAGGCCACTTCTTAACTTTGATATAATTCAGAGTGTCAGTGAAGGTCTCTGGAACTTAATGATCTCAAGAATCTATTTCTTTAAAGAGCTGGTCACACATTTCACTCTATCAAATTCAGTGTCTGCTAGAATAATTATTTATTCTAGCAAACTATAAGTGAAATAACATCTTTCAACCAAAGGGTTTCTTCTCTGAAACTGCCTCTATGGGCCTTCCAAGATTGAAAGGCAAGTAAATTCCTCCAGCACAAAACAGTTTTTTCATTTTTCATGTTTGAAGTAAGGTTAACCAGTACCCAGCTAGAGTTTGTAAAATGTTTATATTATGGAATGTCACATGTATTATATAACACTTTATCAAGATTCTTCTTCATAGTCTCAGGGTCATTCTTGTCTTTTTGTGGAATGATAGAAACAAGGGGTTAATGGTCATATAAAATCTTTAAAGGAGTCTCACTGGCATTTTCTGTCAAGGAATTGGCAGTCCTGAGAAATTTTGTGAAATTTTGCACATGGCCAAGCATAGAAAGTGAAGGCTTGAATAGCTTTGAAATTTGTTGCTTTGCTCTATTGTCCTGTTCCCCGGAATGACTGGAAGACTACTGGGTCAGTAATGCTAAGGCATAAATCAGCATGTGGCATCTTTAGAAAAGAACTTTACTACTCTGATCAGTACTTTTAACTCTCATTATTCTTTTAAAAATCTTAACTGTGACAGAATCAAAACCTTGCTGTTTTATCTAAAGTTGACTTGTATTTCTGCTGTCTTTTCTCCTCTTCTCCCTTTTATTAAGTAAATGAACTGCCCAGAGTAGAGACAAGTTATTGTGAAGTGTTGTCACGTAGATAATCAAATCATAGAGCTATGTGCCTACATATGTGAGCTTCTACCTTCCATTAAAATCACATGGAAGAAGAACTTTCTTCAGTCAGAAGACAAGGTTTTAGAATAATGTACTTTTTTAAATGGCATGACATCATCATTCTAGAAAAGACTGGGGTAAATTCAGTCTACCTTTAAGCAAAATGATTTTAATAAAATAAAATAAAAAGACCTCTTATCTAGACTTTCTGTGAGTAAAAGACTCCTGACCTCTGTTTTTATCAAATTTTGCTGTTTCTTTGATAATTAAAAACAAGTGGTCAAGATAGATTATTTCCTCCCATTTGGATTTAAAATGAGTATAACTTGTGTGCTTTTTCACCCTGTACCATTCATCACAGAGCCACTAAAATTGTGTTTAGACTTTCTTTTATTCTCTCTATATTCTCTTTATTTTTAAATAATACCAAAAATATTCAAGCTTTCTCATTTATTTCTGTTGAAATTAATTAGTACATGAAATAAGATTTCAATTATATGTTAGGAAAACTATATTGGGGACACCCAAATTTTGTAAAAAGAGTTGATGGATCATTTAAATATATAGATAGCTGCATTTGATTTTTGACTTTGAGGAGATAAAAATATATTATTCTTTTATATTATGTTAGTCTCTTTTTGAGACTTATGAGACTTATGAAAGCTTAGCTCTTTCAGTGAAAAATATGCAAAAAATAATAATGAAAATGATAGTCTTAAATTATGCAGTGGTATTTTATATTTTCTGAGCCTATGCTATATAGATAAAACTATGTTATATTGAATTTTTTTCTAGTAAAAAAATAATTAAGCTTCCTGGAATGAAATCCATGATATAATAAAAGGATAGGCTACCTCTGTCTACTAGCTTTGCACTTCTGTTATTTCTTCCTATTTCCTTTGTAGGACATGATTTGACCAGTGTTATATCGAAATCAGTGTAGTAATTAGTCATTTTATAAACAGCATTATACTGTGTTATCATCTGGAAAAGGCAAATTCAGAATATAACAGGTTCAAAGTGAAATTGAAAGCTGTGAGTCAAGTGTTCCAGAAAACTTACATAGAACCTTAATCACTCTTTTGCAGACATTATACAGCAATGTTTCCAGCAGTGCATTTATTGTAGTCTGAAGGTACCTTCTTACATGTTCAATGAAAACGTGGGTCGAGTTTAAGACAAAATGTACAAGGTTGGTAGGTGTTTCTCGTAGGAAGAGTCTTTCATTTTATGCCGCTAACATCCTTTATATATAAAGTTCATTTGTGACTTAATGTATAAGCATACTGTTTTTACTGATTTGCTTTTTGGGGCTAACTTCTTTTATAGCTATTCCAAATCAAGCTGTATTGAAATTTAAGTGAAATTTTAAAATGTGTAGTCTTCGTAAAATTAGAGGAAGTTACAATGACCTGATTTTAGGCTGCTCTCACTGAAATGCACAAATACTTTAACAGAAGCAGAAGTTTCTCTTTTTGAGAGTGTTTTAACTCATACTTACTTTTCTGTAAATCACTGCTGAGAGCTTTTCCTTTCATATGCCTCTATCTTGCTGCCAGAATCAGACTGCTAATTCTTTTCTCTTTTCTTCACGATTCCTATTGTATATTTTATAATTAAGCTATATCATTAAACTCATTAAGCTATAGTTAAATTTGCATAATTTCAGTGCATTTTACATAAGTATATTTAAGTAACAAAATCTATAGAATGTTACAGAGAAATATTTTGGGAAATTTAAAGTGCTTCTGCTCTGGTTTACTTGTCTTTTCTATAGTGGAAAAAGCTTCTACTAGTGATTAACTGCTCAGTTGTGATAAGATCTCTGTTATATGGCACATCTTTACCCACTTAACCTTTTATATTCCCCGGCCCTCTAAGACCACATTTTAAGTATGAGTAGTAGAATTTTAAATTTTATCACTGTGGTGTCTGTAACCATAACCAGAATAAATTTGTCAGACTTTCCATTACCTGCTGTCTCATTGAATGAGATCACAAGATCTTTATTTGTCATTCTGTTTAAAATCTCTACTATATGTATAAGATTGAGATTCCTAATGTAAATGATTTAAAGAAAAAGTAGTCAATTTTGTTATGGAAAGTAGAAATGTTGCTATTTCAAGTATTCAATTTATCTTAACCAAAAGAGATTGGAAATAACATAAGTCATTTTCCTCAATGGAAAAAAAAAAGAGTTGTAAATTGAGTTAAGAATTCAATCTTAGTTGTATCTTGCCTCTTTTGTGACCTTCAGTACATTACTTAAGTTCTTTTTATATTGGTTTCTTAATTTACATGATTATTATACTAATCCTACAATAGGTTTAATCATAAAGTTCTGAGACTAGATTTAAATCATGTAAAATGTTCTATGGAAATAGTATGCGGTAGTTGTGAGCATAAAATCTAATCAAAAAATTTTCTGTTAATTGATAGTATTTAAAATTAAGGTCATTACTGAGCATATATCCCAAGGAGGTCAAAGCCTAAATAGGTCCTATGTATATCAAAATATTTATGTCAACAATTTTTTGTAACAACAAAAAAACCTGGAAACCAAAAGTATGGTTCTATCAGTTACAGAATATTTGAAAATATTGTAGTATCTAAATTTAATAGAATGCTCTGTAAGAAACAACTAATATGAGGAATTTAAAGGAGCATAGTGAAAATTTGTATGGACTTTGGTGCAGAGTGAAACAATCAAAATCAAGAAAATAGCATGAATAGGGACTACAACAATAGCAACCATGTCAATTAATTGGAAAGACTAGGCAGTTTTTAGTGCCCTTATTCTTTGTGGTTAGGGAGAAGGTCTAGAGATGTTGATTGTTACATGTATTATGGAAACAGTCTTTTGATTGGGTAGTTTTGTTTACTTTTTTTCTTTCTGTTGCAAGGAAGGCTTTATGGGTTTGGAAGGATGGGATAAGTCTAGAAATGACAGTAGTTCAAAAAACAAAGTCATTATTAGTACAGGCTGTAGTATAGATTTTGACAAAAGCTGGAAAAGAAAATGGCAAACCACTCCAGTATCTTTATCAGGAAAGTGCATTATTAAATGTGCAGTATTAAAATGATAAAAATTTTGACACCGGAAGATGAATCCTTCAGGTCAGAAAGGGTATAACAGTCTAGAGAACAGAAGAGTGGAGGATATTTATAAGCAGCTCCAGAACTGATGAAATGGCTGGGCCAAAGCCAAAAAGGTAACTTAAATGTAGATGTGTCTGGTGATGAAAAGAAAGTCCAATGTTGTAAAGATCAGTATTGCAGAGGAACTTAGAATAATGGAAGATCCATGAACCAAGGTAAGCTGGATATGTTTAGACAGGAGATAGAAAGATTAAACAATGATGTCTTGTATGTCAGTGAACCTAAATGAATGGGATCAGTGAATTCAGGTGATCGTTATATATACTACTGTGGGCAATAGAATAGGAAAGACAGAGCTCTTCAAGAAAATTAGAGATGTCAAGGGAGTGTTTCATACAAAATTTTTCATGCAAAAATAGATATGATAAAAGATCAAAATGGTAAGGACTTAACAGAAATAGAAGAGATTAAGGAAAAAGGTAAAACCACAGATCCTGGCGGCAGGAGAATGTGAATTCAAATGTTGCCTTATTAGCTGTGTGATCCTAGGCCAATTGCATCCTTTAAAAAAAAAAAAGAAGAAGAAAGAGTGGCAAGAATATATAGAAGAATCATACAAGAAAGATCTTAAGTAAAATCATCAATAATTACTACAGTGTAGCTACTGATCTAGAGCCAAACATCCTGGAAAATGAGAACAGGTGAGCCTCAGGAAGCATTGCTAGCAATAAGACTAGTGGAGAAGATGGAATTCCAACTAAGCTATTTAAAATCCTAAAAGATGATGCTGTTGAAGTGCTATATTCAGTATGTCAACAATTTTGGAGACTCAACAATGACTACTGGATCGAAAAAGAGGAGTTTGCATACCAATCCTAAAGAATGACAGTGCCAGAGAATGTTCAAATTACCAAACAGTTGTGCTCATTTCACATGTCAGCAAGATTTTGTTTAAGAGTCAGCATGCTAAGCTTCAGCAGTATTTGAACCAAGAATTATCAGAAGTTCTAGCCGGTTTTCAAAGAGGCAGAGAAACTGGAGACCAATTTGCTAGCATTCACTGAATTGTGGAGAAAGTAAGGGAGTTCTGGGGGTGGGAGAGGGGGGAAGCCATCTACTTGTGCTTCATTGACTACACTAAAGCCTTTTACTATGTGGATCATAACAAACTCTGTCAAGACTTCAAAGAATTGGGCATACCATATTATCTTACTTGTTTCCTGAGGAGACAAGTTAGGTTAAGAGCCAACAGTTAGAACCGAATATGTATCTTGACCTATTTGCTAATGGTAATATGAAGTCATAGCAGCAAGACATTTAAAAAGTAAGCTCTTGTTTCTGAAAATGACGTACATTTGTCATTTATCAAAACGTTCATATTTGCACACTTAAAAGTTTATAAACAGAATTTTCTAATCTGTTTAAAATCTTCCAGTGAGTTTCAATGGGTTTTGAACATATTATTATAATTAAAAAAGGAGCACTCCCTGATTACTTTGACAGTTGAAAACATAGAAAGATGAAAATTTACTTGACAAATCTCAACAAAAACTACTTTGGTGGATAGGTTTGAAAAATGAAGCTCATCATTTAATATGTACAGTCAATGATATATTTGTTCCATTTGAATCTATTTATCTTTGTAAAGTATGTTTTCCAGCAGTGGCAGTTATTAAAACCAAGTATTGAAATAAACTGAGATAGAACCAGGCCTTCAAATTGCTATCATATAGTATTGAACCAAAACAATTTTTAAATAATAAAGCATTCAATCATATTACTTAAGATTAATAAAAAGATTTGAGTATTAATGAATTTAAAATTAAGTGAACATAATAAAGTACAATATTTAATGTATTTCATTTATCATCCTTCAAAAGTTCTATTTTTTTTATATTTTGTAATATATATATATATATATATATATAATTCATTAGTATAGTAGTATATGTATATGTTTTACAAATCAGTACACCTGGGAATTCCTCCTAAATTTTTTTTTAATAATAAAGGTTCATGATAAAATCATTTTAGGAACCATGGCTTGAAAACAAATAAATACCTTAATGCTTAGTGACTAATACAAAGGAAAAGATGACAAAAAATTTGTGTTGGAAAATATGATTTATTATTAAGAAATGGAAAAGGCCTAATGTTTAAACCTCATGCCTAAATTTCATGAATTATTTCTTTCTGAAGACATTTGAAAAACACTAGATACAGTGAGCCCCGATATCATGAAAAACAAATTCTGTTTAACAGATAAGAAATAACTGAATTTACTGAGATGGAAGTCACTTTTGAATCGGCTGGCTTTGTGCATTTGATTTTAAGCTAGTTAAAATGACCAAAATCAAGCCCAAACTAAAAGAAGGGATAAGCATGACAAAAAGACATTAAACAAAACAACTCCAATATGATTCATTTAATAAATTATTTTGCCAATGAAATATAGAAAATAGATAAAGAAAAAGATACCAAAGTTGATCATCACTGTTTCCTCCAGAAACTTTATCTATTGTAATCACCACAGAAAAGAAGCCAATAGCTACCTTAGACTTCTAACAAACCACTTGATCTCCTTGCAAACCAGAGACGTTTGAAATCAAAAAGTAATACCAGTTTAAAATGTAAGGTCATTGCAGCATATTGCAGAGGAAGATAGTGAAAGATTAATTTTTTTGAAAGATTAATTTAATTAAGAGTAATTTGGCTTCATAAAATGGGAAAACTGAGTAGAGGGCAAATCAGTTACACAGAAAATTTGGTGTTACACCTAACATTATAAGCCCCAGATCATACCAATAATATTTGTAAATAAAACTGGAAAGACAATTATGAATTTTTTAATGAAGCTCCCCCCACCCCCCCGAGGCAATTGGGGTTAAGTGAATTGCCCAGGGTCACACAGCTAGGAAGTGTCAAGTGTCTAAGATCAGCTTTGAACTTGGGTCCTCCTGACTTCAGGGCTGGTGCTGTATCCACCGTGCCACCTAGCCATCCCTTAATGAAGCATTTTTACTTTTATGATTTGTAACAGTGACATAACCACATTTGGACTCAATACTTTAGTCTCTAGTATTCTAGAGATGGAAGTATAACTTTATACTTTAAAAAATGAAGTTTAGATGGATGGCTAGATGAAACCAAAAATACACAGAAGACAATACTGAAGGTGATGACAATGTTTTGAAAGCACTGGATATTTTTAGGATATTCTGAAAAATGGAAAAATACCCATGGTACTTTTTTAAAATTTCCATAGAATCTTTGTAGAAATTATTTTTTCATACATTGAGGATATCATTGCTAAAAATGACTCAAAAAGACAAGCTTTCACAGTGTTCTTTCAAATCACATCTTTACAATTATAGATATATTCTAGAAAATACAAGATCTTATGGCTTTTATAAGAAAGTATTTGATTCAACATAACAAAGTACATCCTTGAGAACCATTTTCCAACTAGTTATCTTAGTCAAGACAACAATAGAAATCACTTAGTCAATGGGTATTTATTAAATACCTATTTGTAAAGCATTGTGCTAGGTGCTGGATAAAAAAGACAAAAATGAAACATTCCTGGTCTTAAGGAATTTTTATCCTATAAGGAGAGACTATGTATGTGTATGTCTACATATAAATACTGTGTGTATACATACATATGTTGTATGTATATGTGTTTATATATACACACACACAGAGTAAATACAAGGAAAATATTTTGCAGGGAGGGCACTAGTAGCTCAGGGATATAAGTAAGAACATTGTGAAATGTGTTATGCATGAATAGTCCTTTGAAGGTAACTGAGGGATTCTACAGAGTGGAAGCAGGGAAAGAATGCATCTATTATACTTACTTGATCCTAGAGTGATTGAATTTTATTGAGTTAGAGCTTGAAGGGCTGATGTGTTCAGATTCAAACTTTAGAAAAATCACTTTGGCAACTATAAAGAAAGGAATGGACAGAACAGAGACCTTACCAAATGCAAGACTTTTACCATAGTCCAGGAGAAAGACAATGACAGCCAGAACTAGGGTAAAATGGAGGAGACATATAAAAAAGGTGGTTTAAAAAAACTGACAACTGAGTAAATATATGGGATAAGACAAAGTGAGGACTCAAGGATGACTCTGAGGATTATAACCTTAATGATTGAAATAATGTTCTTACCTTTAACAGAAAAAGGGAAGTTGGGGAAAGGGATAGATTTGGTAAAAGCAAAGAGCAGATAATGAGATGTGTTTTGGGTTTGGATGTGTTGGGTTTGATGAGACTGTGAAATATATAGTTTGAAATAACCAGTAAACAGGTGGAGATGTGGGACTGAAACTCAGGAAAGAAATTAGAGTTGGATATTTAGATTTCAGCATCAACTGCATAGATATAATAATTAAACCCATTAAAACTGATGAAGCCAACAAAGGAGAGAATGTAGAGTCAGGTTCTTAATCTAGGATCTATGAACATAGTGTTTTTTTTTTTTTAATTAATGTATTTTGTTGTAATTTATTTCCTTTGTAGTCCTTTATATTTTATCATATGCATTAAAAAACATTCTTAGCAAGCAATCATTGGCTTTATCATATAGCCAGAGTTCCATGACACTAAAAAAGAAGACACACACACACACACACACACACACACAATATCCCTGATGTAGAAAGAGAAAAGAAGAGAACTCAAATAAGAACAGTTGGGAGCATCTATAACTATAGATCATAGAGGCTATGATTCATTCAAGGAAGTTTCAGATGGCTCTGTAGATAGAGTGCTGGGCCTAAAGTCAGAAAGACTCATCTTCCTGAGTTCAAATCCAGCCTCAGATATTCCCTAGCTGTGTGAGCCAGGGCAAGGCATTTTTACCCTGTTTGCCTCAGTTTCCTCATCTATAAAGAAACTGGAGAAGGAAATGCAAACCACTCCTTTATCTCTGCCAAGAAAGCCCTAAATGGGCTCACAAAGAGTCTGACAGGACTAAAAGGACTGAACTACTGAGACAGATAATGAACTAGCAAAGGAAAGACTGAGCAGTTTGCCAAAAGGGGAACAAATAATAGTATTATGAAAATCCAGAAAAGGAAGAGGGGATGGTCAATAATGTCAAACACTAAAGAGACAGAGGATGAGAATTATGTAGGGGCCAAAAGATTTGGATAATTTTGAAGAGAGTCATTTATCTGTTGAATAATGAGATTAAAAACCATATTGCAAAAGGTTGAGGAGTTAGGGAGGGAAAAAGTGAAGGAGGAAACAGACTTAGGCAGCTTTTTTCTTGATATTTGGCTTTGAAAGGGACATGATCTTTTTTTTTCCCTCTCAGTAGTAGTCTATTTTTCCTAATACATGTAAAGATAGTTTTCAGCATTCATGTCCTTTTCTCTGAATGTTTATTTTTTGAATGTTTATTTGAATGTTTTTTTTAACTTTTTTTTTTTTTAATAACTTTTTATTGACAGAACCCATGCCAGGGTAATTTTTTCAGCATTATCCCTTGCACTCACTTCTGTTCGGATTTTTTCCCTTCATCCCTCCACCCTCTCCCCCAGATGGCAAGCAGTCCTATACATGTTAAATAGATTACAGTACATCTTGGATACAATATATATGTGCAGAACTGAACAATTCTCTTGTTGCTCAGGGAGAATAGGATTTAGAAGGCATAAATTACCCGGGAAGAAGAACAAAAATGCAAGCAGTTTACATTCATTTCCTAGTGTTCTTTCTTTGGGTGTAGCTGCTTCTGTCCATCCTTGATCAATTGAAACAAAGTTAGATCTCTTTGTTGAAGAAATCCACTTCCATCAGAATACATCCTCATATAGTATTGTTGTTGAGGTATATAATGATCTCCTGGTTCTGCTCATTTCACTCAGCATCAGTTCATGTAAGTCTCACCAATCCTCTCTGTATTTGTCCTGCTGGTCATTTCTTACAGAACAATAATATTCCATAACATTCATATATCACAATTTACTCAACCATTCTCCAATTGATGGGCATCCATTCTGAATGTTTATTTTTTTGCAAATCAGTAGTATTTTATCTTTCAAAATTCACGTGAAGATATTTTTCAGTATTCATTTTTGTAAGACTTTGTGTCCCAAATTTTTCTTCCTCCTTCCTTTCCCTCCCCTTTCCCAAGAACAGTAGTCAATTTGATATAGGTTAAATATGTGTGATTCTTTTAAACCTATGTCTGTATTTTTCATATTGTGCAAGAAAAGTTAGATCAAAAGGGGAGAGACCACGAGAAAGAAAAAGGAAAAGAAAGAAAAAAACAATAGCATCAAAAAAGGCAAAAAATAACGTGCTTCGATCCATATTCAGTCTCCATAATTCTCTCTCTGGATTCAGATGGCTCTTTCCATCACAAGTCTATTGCAATTGCCTTGAATTGCCACATTGTTGACAAGAGCCAAGTCCATCATAGTTTTTCATCTTGTTGATTGTGTGTACAATGTTTTCTTTGTTCTGCTCACTTCACTTGGTATCATTTCAGGTGAGTCTTTCCAGGTTTCCTGAAATCAGTGTTTATAATTTCTTACAGAACAATAATATTCCATTACATTCACATACCATAACTTATTCAGTCATTTTCCAACTGATGGGCATTCGCCCAGTTTCCATTCCTTGCTACTACAAAAAGAGCTACTACAAACATTTTTACACAAGTGGGTCCATTTTCCTTTTTTATGGTCTCCTTGGGATACAGACGCAGTAAAGACACTGCTGGATCAAAGAGCATGCATAGTTTTATAACCCTTTGGCCATAATTCCAAAATCAGCATTCATTTTTGTAAGATTTTTTATTCCAAATTTTTTCTCCCTTCTTTGCTTACTCCCCCCCGCCATGACAGCAACTTGATATAGATTATACATGTACAATAATTTTAAACATTTCTGTATTTGTCATGTACAAGAAAAATCAAGCTACAAGGGAAAAAAACTCATAAGAAAGAAAAAGCAAACACATAAAAACGGTGAAAATACCTTGACCCATATTCATTCTTCATGGTTTTCTCTCTGGGTGTGAATGGTGTTTCCATCCTGATTATATTAGAATTGTAGAACACTATATTGATAGAATGGTATGGTCTAATGATTTTTTTAAAGAACAGGGAGAGTTGGATATGTTTCTTGGCAACATGGAAAGAATCTAAGGAGAGTGTTGTTATTTGTCCTTATTTTCAAAAAGAACCAATGGAATCATGGGTGATTTCTTGACTTGTACCTGAATTGAATTAAAATGAGGCAGAGTTGCACAATCAACAGCCTCATTCTTTTTCCAAGGCACTGAAATCCATTGGCAGGACACAAAGTCCTAACAATGACCCAGAATGCAGTGGATGATCTTGGTATCTTTGACCAAGCTTTAAGCACTCCACAGTGCCTGCTTCAGCTACCTTCAAGGTTATTGGAACCAGTTGTTTTTGTTTGTCCCTTTCACTGGAGATAGTTTTTCAGAAGCTTGGGTTAGACATTTCCCTACCTCACTGACACATTTGAGGCCTGTTGGTTACCCTCACCCTGGTTTGGCCTCTTGCCAAGATGGTTTACCAAGAGTTTGGCCACTGTGCATGCTGCAGCTTTTTGGAGCCACAGGTAAAAGAGTTCAGTGAATCAGGTGAATGCCACAGATGGATGAGCAAGCCTGAAAAGGGCTCAGCAGGCCTTCGCATTATTTCTCTTGAACATCCCATATATCCCACAAAAGGAAGTAATGAATATAAGAGAGCATATAAAGGATTATTGTGGAGATAGTCACCTGGAAAAGGTGGGAAAGATATGCAGTAAAGGATACATGTAGAATGGTTGGCCTTGATATGACAGAGATAATTCTGTTTACAATTGGTATTATACAAATAAGCATAAAGAACCCCAGAATGGTACAGGACTCTATTATGAAATCTTTTTTCATTCAAAAGAGATCAGTGTAACAGTCATACAGAGAACTAAGTGGATGAAAACTATGTATGCTGAAATGATGACATTCAAGTGCATAGATTGAATTAGTCTACCAGTATATTTGTCTTGGATAGGAAATGCAAATGCATAGGGATCTAGGACTAAGATCCAGATTTGAATAAGAGAGAGAGTAAAGTAGATTGCATTTGAAAAATAGCTTAGGGAAATCAGATTCCAAGATGTTCACTCTTACAAGAACCTGTCTTTTTATGACCAGTTTTCTTATGGAGTTGTGACTGTGACTTGTGGAGCACCATGTCTTAGAAGAATCAGAATTAAAGTTAATCTTAAAAACAAACTAGGCACTAATAATGAGTAGTATATTGCTACATGTGATTTTTTAAAAGAAGTAACATAAAAATATTACCCAGCCTATTTATGCTTAGAAGAAATGAAGCAATCATGTAATAAGAGCAAAGACAACAGATGAATAGCCCGATGCTTCATTGTTGTTTACAGAAAGTTAAAAGATCTAGAATACATCCTACAACATATTGGATAGATCCTCTGTGAACAAGCTGTAGGCCAATGTGAACCAATATCACATGGGATAAGAAAGCATGCCTGAAAGGTGTACTCACTATATAGAATCATAAGGTTCTATAAGAGGCTTTAAAGATTTGTGTCTAATCCCTTCATTTTACAGTTGAAGAAACTCACTGTGACTGAGGTGGAATTTGAACTGAGATTTTTTGACTTCAGATACCACTCTTTCCACTATTCATATCAGTTTAAGTCACAAATTCATTGAAGTAATTTAAATTTGCACCTTTTAGAAAATGTATTCCAATATTTATGAATTCCTGAGCAATAAGGATTTAATTATATAATTTCTTTGTGACTATTTGCCAGTTATTCATTTTTCCCCAGTGCTTCTATAAATGCATTTTAATACCTCCATTAACTGCATGGGTGTGAATGGGTTAATTATTAATTTAAATTTGACATGTGGAAAATATTTTTAGAAACTTTAGCCATTCCTTGATGTCTTTTTCTTAGATAATTCTTTCATGTGTTCATTTACTGAAATCCTTAATGCATTAGTTATCACAATGAAAAGTAATTTGGAATTATCCTTTCGAAGGTGACCAAAATACTCTTTGATTTAAAGATCCTGCTGTAGGACATATATCCTAAGGTGGAGAATGATAAAAAGGAAGACCCATACCAAAATATTTATAGCTTTTCTTTTTATAATAGCAAAGACAGGCAAAGTGATGTCTGTTGATTGGGGAATAACTAAGCAACCTATTTTATATGAATGTAATATTACTGTGCTTGAAGAAATGATGAATCTGAAAACTATAAAAATGTATAGGACAAACACCAATGCTCTGAAATTTTAATGACTGAGCTGGACTGCAAAGAAGAGATATGAAAAATGAACCATCCTCTGTTCTTTGCTTGGGGAGGAGAATGTGGAATACTGCATTTAATGCCAGACTTCGTTAAATTATTGGTTAGTTTTTGCAAAAATGGCTTTTTTTTCTCTTTTTCTTCTTTATTTTTTATTACAAGAGATGGCTCTTTGGGAGGGGAAAAGAGAATAATATATATTGGGAAATAAAGGTGATGTAAATCATTTTTTAAAAGAAGTTAGTACATACTTTTATACTTAAGTACAATCAGCGATATATTCTGAGAACTGCCAGTCAGATGCTTGCTAGTATATTCAAGGCCCTGTTTTCAAACCAATTTTTAAAAAGCGCGAAGAAGAAACTAAGTTCATTAGCATCATGCTGTCTATTTGCCTTTATATTGATACTGTGAACTTTAAAGTATCTGTGAGCTGTCAGTAATATGCCCTCCCTGAGTAAAATAAGAGAAATAAAATAGACTAAGACAGCTTTGAAATAGCCACTTACTCCCTTAATGAATGGCAGTTTTTACATAGGTGAATGTGAAAATAATTTAAAATTTTATGTCCTTTAAAACTTAGGACTTAGAGATGTTTTATAATTCTTTGCAAGAAAGCCTAAAAAAATACCTCTTTTTGACAATTGAAGACCTGTCAATCTTCTTTTTGTTGTCTAATTGGTGTTTTCCTGATTGGTTTAATTATGAGATTAACTTGCCAGAGTTTTCTATGAGATGACACATTTCTCATTTGTGTTTATTTTGGTGAATAACCAAGATTGAATTTTGCCAAAGCTTTCAGTTTTTATAGGTCAAGTAGTTCTCAAACATTAGGTCATGCTGCCTTTATGTCACTGCATTACATGGGAAAGCTTAAAGTGTTTGGTGGTTCTACTGAATATATTTTCCTGTCCTGAAATTGTGCTATAATCAAATAAATTTAGAGTAGACCTGATCTTGTAGTCACTATATCTGGATTTTAACCTCTGGTTGTAACTATTTTTTAAATCCTTCTTTTTCAAATATGTGTCTGTCTAGGGCCAAATTTGAATTCAGGTCTTCCTGACTCCAGATACATTTAACTCTGCCCACAATTTTTCTCATGTTAGGCATAATCATGCCTAACAAATTTCAACTGGTTTGGGGACACTGCATCCAAATCATTGTGAAACATCTGAATCGAATCACTTAATACATTTACAGAGACCATTTTTTTTTTAATTTATAAGATAAACAAATGTTGCCAAGGAGAACTCTTAAGGAAAGAAGCTTTGTTACCTAAATATGAATTAGTTGTAATTATCTTAGTATTTATAAGTGGATATTTATCAAATGCCCTTTATAAATTTGAAATTAACAAGGTCTGAATTAATGTGATTCGTCCAAATAACTAGAATAACCACATTACATCTTTCCCCAAACTCTAGTCATTAATATAAAAATATTAACTTCTTTCTAGCAATATATGAAAATTTCTATTTTTAAAAGTTGTTTTAATTTTTAAAAAACTAAACAAAAATGCAAGAAATTGTCAACATATTTTATGTGATGGCTATGAAAAAAGCACACTGTACAAGCAATGGGTAGCTTGCAAATGAATGATAAGATTTATAGTAATTGAAATTAAAATTGTTTCACTAAAATGTAATTTTATATTAATGATAATGGCTTAAATTATAAATTATAATTTGGTGAATTACAAATGTATTATATTATCTGCTATGTCACATTATATAATTTGTTATTCTTGAAACTTATGTGTACTATATATAATATACAAATATTATGTAAATATATTAAATCATAAATTAGGAGGTTGCATGCTTGATTGTGTAGCCTCAAATAAGAGGATTGTTAGATGTATTTTATTATCAAAAGTGTATTTAAATAATGGATTGTTGTGTTAATAAACATTTAGAATATGGAACATGTGCACGCGCGAGTGTGTGTGTGTGTGTGTGTATCTGTATGTGTATAGCATACTATTAATTTTAACTATAATGTTCACTTCTTTCTGAGCAGTAAAGTCCATGTAATTCCACACTTAACCTGCCCCCATCATTTGTTCAAGGTAGCACTTGTGCACTGGGAACATTACAGAAAAAGTAGAAAATTTAGTTTTTGCCTTTTGAAGTGTTTGCAATATAGACAATTAAGTCATGAGAGCAAACATCCTAAAGCAAGATATAGAAAATTATATAACTATTACAAACTGCTTGCTATTTGGAGAACTAAAAGTTTTTAAAAGATTATTTAAAATGAGATTTAAATCCCACAGTTTGTAGGGAATAGGTTAAATTTATTTGTCATGAAGAAAATGTCAAATTTATTAACTTTTTAGTGTTTTGCACATTTCTCAACAAATGTAGCATTCAAGGTAAAGACAATATATACAGTGTGAAGGGGTTGGAAAATTGTCTTTGCATTGCCATTATTTACTGACTAGTCTGATTAGAAAACAAGAGCAAGACAAATTTGAATAGGCAAGATAGAGTGAAAGTGAAAGGACTTGAATGCCAGGCTGTGTTTTGTTTGAGCTAGAGTTACAGTAAAATGATTTGAAACAGTTCTCTGAATAATTCTAATCATCTTTATCTTTGTGATCTAAAATAAATGTATTAAAGTGGAATTGCTTTAGAGTTTCTTTAGTGACAATGAAATGCAAATTCACAAAATTTTTATCTTTATATACTTTTATATGTAACCAATCAACAAACACTTAGTAAGTACATATTATGTGCCATCCACATTGGTAAGCACTGGGGATGCAGACAAAAGTTAAATAACCCATTCTCAGGGACCTTTATCTCTACTAAGAAATAAAACATATCATAGATAAGCATATAAAGAGACATTATAAAATAGCAGGGTAATTTAGGGAAGGAAGACGCTAGAAATGGTCTTTGTAATTTCTTTCCAATTCCTTCATTGGTTAATGAGTCTATCCTAAGTAGAAAACTATTTTCTGGAGCTATGAATTGTATATTCTGCCTTCAAGCCACAAATACTCCTAGTGTTTCAAAAGACACCACCAGGATATAATAAGGCAATAGAGGATGTGTTTATTGTCAGCAGGGATCTTTTATTCTACTTTCAGTGCTACAACATATATGTGTGAAAAATCATGAGAGTGTGAACACAAAGCAAGGTAGAATAAATATTTTTGTTTTAAAAGGACATACAACAAAAGATCAATCAAAATGAGGTGGAGTTTTGGAAGGCAGACTAATTATTCACCAGCAAGATAGCATAAACTATTACACAAGAAGTTGGGTAAAAGAAAGGGAGTTACAGAATGTATAAATTTATCAGAAGCAAACTAACTAAATTTACTAAAGCTTATTGACTAACCTTAGGGTATTACAGCAGACTGTTATAGTATTCAAATATTTTCTAGGAAATCTCCGGTTTCCCATCTCTATTCTTTACTAAATTAGACAACTTGTTTACAATGCTTTTGAAAGGAAATTGTGCAATATATTATGCAAATTCAGAATTCCTGAGAGCAAAATCTGAAAATGTGTAGTCACTATGTATCATGAAGATGTGAGCCATTTATAATTCTTAATAACAAATTTTGTATTACTTTATAAAATAAATGAGATAGTTTATGTAAATCAAATGATAACTTGTAGTGTTTCAAATCTTAAAGTGCTATACAAATACTTAGCATTCCAGCACTAAAGTCTCTGATCCTATGTATTTAAAAACCTTACCCATAGTTCTGTTAGAAGTATGATGAAATAGAAAGAGGGCCCATATTTAAAAGATTAATTTATTTGTAATTATATATAGAATTACAAAAAAATCAAGATAAATTAGCTTTAGTATAACTTAGGGAAATAAGTATCTTTATATAATTTCAGAATTGGAAGGGTTCCAATCTGCCTGTTTGTGTTTTAGCAGAATAAAGATCTCTTTCGTTACTAAAGACAGCTCTCTTGCTCTACTTGAGTATTTTCTTCTCTAGGCTTAATATGTGGTTTTTTCATTTGATCTTCATATAGAGTGAGCTTGAAGCATTTCTTCATCTAGGTTGCCCTGATGGGTGTGATCCAGCTTTTCAATGTTCTTAAAAAGTATAGTGCCCCAACCTGAGTGTGTAAGAACATGGAGTGTTCAGTGAACAGTGGAGAAAAACATTGCTGTCACCTCTTTAATTTTAGACACAGTACTTCTCTTAGTGAAGCTTAAGATCACATTCATGCATTAAGATGGCTTTCAGATCTTTTCATAGGAACTATGAATTCCTGTTACTTGTGCTTACAAAACTAATTTTTCAAACTCTAGACTTTATATTTGTACTATATATATAAAATTCTTAGATTTGGCCCAACATTATAATCTGCTAAAATTTTTTGAATCCTGGTACTGTCATCCAGTTTGTTAACTGATCCTATAAATGCAATAGACATGTTATATGTCTTTGATGAGATATAGATTTGGGGCATCTAATGGAATTAGGGTTTAATTGCGGTCTAGTGGCAGATTCGGGATACAGGAAGTCAAATAGAGCTCCCCTGCAACTCCTTTGTGTGAAGGTTTTCCTGGAGTCAGTCTTAGTCTCCGTTGAAATAAATAATTACTCCAAAATCGCAGCCAGCTGGTGAAAATTCAAATGTTTATTTCTCCTTCCAAATTTAGCCCAGTTAGTTGAGGCCTAACTCTCTGCTTGAGCTCTAAGAGATCTTGCAGCTTTGTCCTTGGCTTCTGCCTCTGCTTTCTTCAGCCTCCAGCTCAACTCCGTCTTGTGGCTTGTCAGTCTCCAACTGAGGCGAGTACCTTCCTATATCTCCCAGAGTGCTCTATTTATGCTACTTCTCCAAGAGTGGGATTGTGGGATATCTCCCAGCATGCTCTCTGACCCTAAGGAACGTGTGAATTCAGATATCCCTTTCTAGACCCTGAATCTCCCAAACTGTGAACTCCATTGAGTACTTAGATACTTATGAGCTCTCTAAAGGTGTGAACACAAGCATTGTTTAATCAGTTCCACTTAGTACCTAGTTTCAAGTTCTGGCCCAAAATATCTTCTTCTAAGATCAAATCAACTCCAATGTCTTAACACTTTGTAAAGAAATGTCTTAACACTTTGTAAAGATTCCAACACCTTTGGATTTGGTGCAAGGATACGGAGTTAAATGAGGTCTGGTAGCGGCGCAAAGAGTCCCCTGTAAAGGAATTTACAGACCCGAAAACCTAGATTGATAAAAGAGGTTTATTATGGGGTTTGGAAGTAAGGTTAAAGTCTAATTAAGGAAATAGGTGAAGGTAGAGATAAAAGGGCACTGGAAACAGGTTTCCAGTGGGCAGAGAGTCCTTGGTGCCAGGTATGGTGCTGGCATGTTTCGACCCTCTGCAGAGAGATGACTCCAGCTTGGCTCTTTTATAATGAGAGATTTAGCTAAAGGGGCCTATGGGTGGAGTCCCAAGTTGGCTCCTCGATGGGCGAGGGCTAGAATTTGCTTGGTGGGGGTTGGGAAATCTGAGCATATCATTAGAATGGGGGCTGGGAGAGCCCAGATCTCCTGTTGGAATTCAAAGGGGTGCTTTTAACTGGGATTTGTGAATCAAAAGTCCTAGCTTCTTGAATTGATAATGTATCAAGTAGGAGGGTTGGGAATCAGAAAGGAATAAATCAATCTGAAAGGACTAGTTTCTTTTCTTTTCTTTTTTTAATTTTTAATAGCTTTTTATTTACAAGTTATATGCATGGGTAATTTTACAGCATTGACAATTGCCAAACCTTTTGTTCCAATTTTTCCTCTCGTTCCCCCCACCTCCTCCCCTAGATGGCAGGATGACCAATACATGTTAAATATATTAAAGTATAAATTAAGTACAAAATAAGTGTACATGAAGGACTAATTTCTTAAAGGGACCACAACCCACATGATCTTTATCCATGTTATTGATAAGAAAAAAAAAATTTAACAGTCAGAACTCAAGGTGTAGCTCTGGTAAATTGTCATATCTTGTAGAACTAACTTCTTCATTTAAATTCAGCAAAATTAATCAATGATAGAAAATTTAGCAAGATTGATGAATAATTAATGTTTAAAAAGAAGAAGAACAACAACAGCAACTAGGGCCTAATGGGAAAGAGATGAATGAGGGGTATGAAATATTGGGGGAATATCAAAATACTTTAAAATTTTCTTTAGGAAAATGACTCAAGACTGTATGGGGTAGATTAGAGAAAGAAAAAGATAAATAGAAAGTTAGCAGTAAATTGCTCTGAATTGGATGCAGTAGATTTAAGTATAGGAACAGAGCAGTGGGGTAGAATTTCCCTAAGTAATACCATCCCCTTTTTTAGATATTATAAACAAATATAGGATGTATTTGTAGATTGCTTAATTAGCATCATCCTTTGGAGATTTCACATACCTTTTAGAAGGATAGGACAACCTTTTCCCCCTTCTTTTTTTTTTTTTTTTTTTAGCACTGGGTTATATTATAGAACAAAGTTGATACTTCCATTTTTGTTCCATATTTGGTCATTGAAATATTATGATTTATAGAATCATCTTAGCATGCTGGGGAAATGAACACATTAAAACATTCTTCAAAAAGACAAAGTAATTGATTATTACTTGCAACAAATGATGCATAAGCTTTTGCTGGGTTAATGGAGAAATAGTTACTTAATTTTCTTCCAAGGATTGACTATCAACAAAATTGATAATGCATAGTCCTTTACATCCTAACTATGAAAGATCATATACTTACTGCTGTATCTGAGAGTTTTAAGGCAGCGTGTTATAGTGAAAACCTTGAGATAGAAGGGGTAAAGAAGACCTTTCTTCTTGCTCTGGCTATGCAACCTGTAAAGTACTATAAATAGACACTATTATGTAAACACGTAAAAATTATACTCACCTCATATACTAGTTATAACATGCTACTGAGCTTTTTGTTTTCATGTTATTTTTACAAAATCACTTTCTCTCTTTGGAAACATTTGCATCATCACTAACTTAATTAACAAGTGCATTTACTATGTGCCAGGCACTGTGCTAAGTAGTAGGGATGCTAGAGAAGGAAAGGAAGTTCCTTCCTCTCAGAGCTTGCTTTCTAATGGAGGAGTAACTGAGTAAATACAAGCTATATACAGAATGCATGGAAGGTACTTAACAGGAGATAATCAGAAGACCTCTGGGCCTTGAAGGAAGCCAAGAATGCTAAGAGGCAAAATTAAGGCAGAGAGAGCCTTCGAAATATGGGGGACAACCAGGGTAAAAGCAAAAAGATGAGAAATTTAATGTGTGGTGGGAGAAAACATTTGGTAGCACAGATAAGCTGTTTTTAGGGAAGTATTCCCTTCCCTCTCTCCACCCCCTCCCCTAGATGGCATGCATCTTATACATATCCTAGATACAATATATGTGTGCAGAACTGAACAGTTCTCTTGTTGCACAGGAAGAATTGGATTCAGAAGGTAAAAATAACCTAGGAAGAAAAACAAAAATACAAGTAGTTCTTTCTTTGGGTGTAGCTGCTTCTGTTCATCATTGAGTTAGATTTTTTTCTTTGTCGAAGAAATTGACTTCCATTAGAATACATTCTCATACAGTATCATTGTTGAAATATATATAATGATCTCCTGGTTCAGCTCATTTCACTTAGCATCAATTCATGTAAGTCTCACCAAGCCTCTCTGTATTCATCCTGCTGGTCATTTCTTACAGAACAACAATATTCCATAACATTCATATATCACAGTTTACTCAACCATTCTCCAATTGATGGGCATCCATTCATTTTCCAGTTTCTGGCCACTACAAAGAGGGCTGCCACAAACATTTTTGCATATGTGGGTCCCTTTCCCTTCTTTAATATCTCTTTGGGAAATAAGCTCAGTAGTAGCACTGCTGGATCAAAGGGATCAAACTGGATCACAGTTTGACAACTTTTTGAGTATAGTTCCAAATTGCTCTCCAGAATGGTTGAATCCATTCACATTCATGCATCAGTGTCTCAATTTTCCTTCATCCCCTCCAACATTTGTCATTATCTTTTCCTGTCATCTTAGCCAATCTGACAGGTTTATAGTGGTATCTCAGAGTTCTCTTTATTTGCATTTCTCTGATCAATAGTGATTTGGAACACACTTTCATATGAGTAAAAATAGTTTCAATTTCATCATCTGAAAATTGTTCATATATGAAGAACTTTAAATGAGAGGGGACTTTATATTTTATCTTAGAGATAAAAGGGAACACACTGGCATGGCCAGACCTATGTTTTAAGAAAATCACTTCAGCTCTGAGTTCACAATGCTCTGGAGTAGATTATTACAAGGATCGCTTCTCTTATCCCAATTGTATACCATTAAAAGGCACTTATTTTCAAAAACAGTCAAGGTAATTCCTGAGGAAATGTGCTATTAGTAACTTTCTAATACCTAATGATGGGGGTACTGTTTTCATTTTGATGATGGATTTTGATAGAGTGGTGACATTTGGTGATGGATGACTTTCTCACATAGTCTTTTCTGAACATTGACAAAAAAGTTAGTTGTAAGCCAGATGATTCATAAGTGTATTTTATATAAATGCATCATTGGTTTGATTAAAGACTTCTTCCTATATATTATATATTTGCATTCCCTAGGTTAGTGTGGAGTATTTAGCTTTCTGACCTTCCCTGGCATAAAACTCAAAGCTGTATACAATGCCACAACCAAAATATCTTTTTATTGGTTAAAATACTCTAACTTCTATCTAGTCGCTTCTAGGTCCTGATATTGCTATATCCCAGACTCATAATTTCAAAAAATGTTAACCATGTCAAGTAATTCCCTTAAATTATATTTAATACAAGAACAATGCCAGAAATGGAGCTGGGAAGATAAACTTAGTTTATGTTAGTTCGAGATCTAAATAGGAAAATACAAGGAGGATTCTATTCTTTGTTCTTTCCTATAAAGTACTGAATCTCTCATCTTTTTGCTTTTGCACTGGTTGTTTCCCATACCTTGATGGCTCTCTCTGCCTAAGGCCTCTTAGCATTCTGAAATCCTACCTTCTGCAAAAACAAATAAACAAACAAACAAAAACATGGCACAGTAGGTCAGTAAATTTCAAACTCTCCAGATTCTCTTCCCTCCCCTGTCCCAAACAGAATGAATTTGCACCTCAGGGCACACATAGAAAACCAACAGGTAAAAAACCCAGACTTGGGGCAGAACAAGGATCCTTCTAGTATAACTCAAGAAGACCCAAAGAAAGACACAGCCGGGAGATTAACTGCTGTGAAGTGCAAACACCTCGGGACTAGCTCCAAAGAATCACCAAATGGATATTCTGAGGCTAGCTGGGTTTGGCTAGAGCCTCTGAAGGAACCCCAGAAACTTTCACCTTCCAGATAGGGTGAGGAGTCAGAGGTCTGAGCCCGGGGCAGACTGAGGGGACCCTAGCTGATTAGGAACCCAGGCCCAGCTGTGCTACTGAAATATGGTCCAGGGAGAGAAGGAACCAGCACATCTCGTGAGTGCAGAGGCAGGAGGCAGGGATACTAGTGGCTGAAGTGGCTGAAGGCACTTGCAGGAAGGTGAAGCTCTTGGTTTGGAGTTCCTGGTCAGAGGGAGAGCTGAAGGAAAGCTGGAGGTGCCATCCCCCCATTCCATGAATAGAGGTGCTTACACTAAAACTTCTCATTTAAAATGAAATAAAATGAACCCACAAAGAAGAAAGAATCCAACCAGAGAACCTACAGTGAGAATAGGGAAGATCAGAATTCATCTTCAGAGGAGGACAATAAAGTAAAAAAAAACTTCTTTTACTACAAAGAGTGATGTTAAATGGGTCCCTCTCTAGAGAGAATTAATAGAACTCAAGAAAGACTTTAAAAATCAAATGAGAGAAATTGAGGGAAAGCTTTAAAAAAATCCCAGGAAAACAAGATTATGAAAAAAAAAAAAAGTTAACCAACTAGAAAAAGAGATACAAAGCTTAAAGAAGAAAATAATTCTTGAAAATTAGAATTGGGCAAGGGGAAGCCTGTGAAGCTATTAGACCAAGAAATAATAAAACAAAATATAAAGAATGAAAATATAGAACAGAATGTGAAACATTGTATAAGAAAAACAACAGATATGGAGAATGAATCATGAAAGAAAATATAATAATTGAACTACCTGAAAGTTGTGACCAAAAAAAAGAACCTTGATCTAATAATGCAAGAAATAATCCAAGAAAATTGTCCTGGAGTGAGTGATAGAACTTGAGAGGAAAGTAGAAATAGAAAAAATCTACCAATCACTACTTCAAAGAGATTATTTGTGAAAAATACATAGGAATTATTATTGCCAAATTTTGAAACCCCCAGAACAAAGAGAAAATTTTGCAAAAAAATAAGAAAAGAACAATTCAGATATGCTGGAGCTACAAACAAGATTCATCAGTGGCCACAGGTCCTGAAATCATATATCAGCAATCAAAAGAACTAGGCCTATAGCCAAATATACCTTATCCAGCAAAATTATCCATAATATTAGATGGGGGAAAAAATGAACATTCGACAGACTTGCAGGTTTTCAGGACTTTATCTCAGCTAAAACCAAACGTAATAGAAAATTTAACATATAAAAATCACTATCACAGATTAATTTCAAAGATCTTAACATGGACAAATTCTCTATGTTTTTTAACATAGAAATATATACCATATGTTTAAAATTGACGTCAGTAATTGGGTAGTTCAAAAGAAAGATTAGGATAGAGTTGAGCATGATCTGACTCTATAAAGCAAAACTGTCTAGGAAAAGATAAAAATCGTGATTATGTTATACAAATAAAGTGTGCAGAGGAAGAATAGATAGAGGGGAAGAATGCCCATAGCTCTGAAAACTTTTATCAGGAGTGGGTTATATAGGCAACTGTGTGTGTGTGTGTGACATTTGGAGGGTATAAGAGGGTTGTTGAGAAGAGGGATAGGATAAAGTAGGATATAGAAAGATCTCTAGATTTATGACAGTGGGACAAGGTATGTAGATTAATAGGCAAGAGACAAAGGATTATGTGGAATACAGAGGGTGTGTAGAGTAATGGTTGTGGGACAAAGGAAGTAGATTAATGGGAAAGAGATAAAGAAGGAAGGAAAGGGTAATATAGCTTAAGATAGGATGTTTAGATTAGTCAGAGTGGGATAAGGTATGTATATTAGTAGGAATAGGATAAAGAATGAAGGAAATGGTGGGGGGAGAAGAAAAAAGAAGGCTCCATGGGTGGGGGGAGATTAAATTATCACTTAAATTAAGGGCAAATTAAGGAGCAGAATTAAAATAGAAGCATTAGCAAAGATAGGAAATAAGATATATACAAAAACAAAAAGGATCAGGAGTAGAATTTTTTAGAAAAAAAATTAGGGCTAGTAATCATTGATCTTAGACAAAATCAGATTTAAAGATTCAATCAAGAGAAAAATCTACATTATATGGCAGCCATATTATTATTGTTGTTTTAGATACATGTTTACATATGAGTAAATGCATATGTATTATATATGTCTGAGTATTTGTATGCATGTAGATCTATGTCTATGTGTATATAGATATGTGTATCTAGGAGGGTGTAAATGTACATATGTATATGTGTGTTTGTATGTATGTGAATATATATGTTTATATATCTGCTTAACTGTAGCTTGCTTGGGAGAAGTGGAGGGGATAAAAGTGGAGGGGGGAAAAGAATAAGTTTTTTTGTTTTTGTTTTTATTTTTTGTTTTTTTAGTGTGCAGCAGAGAACAAAACAATAATCTACAAGGAAGCAAAAAAATGTCACTCATGAAAATAATTTCTTCTATTATTATAATAAAATGCTTTTTTGAAATGGAAATTTATTGTTATAGATTTTTACTACTTGATATTCTACTGAGCATATGACTTTGTTTTGTTTTGTTTATTTTTCTTTTCTATTCTGTTTTTTCTTATTTTATATTTCAATAAAAATATTTTAAAAGGGGAAAAAAAAATGGTGGAAAATAGAGAAAAATAAGAAAATACTTTTTATTTAAATAACTGATAGTAAAATACCTATTTTTATTGTTGTTAAAAAACAAAACTAATTGACAATTGTTTAGCTGGGGAGGTTAGAAAAGTGCTCTACATACATTATTTCACTTAATTCTCACACACTGTGAAATAAATATACCAGCTATTTATACTCCCCTTTTTTAATATGAGGAAAGTAAGATTGAGAGCAGCAGATACATGACTTGTCTAGGATCACACAGCCAGGAAATGCCTACCTGAGGAATGAGAAAGGATGCAAACCCAAATTTTCTTGACTTTAAGTCCAGTTCTTCTAATGATTACAGGTTGGTATCACTTATATTAGTAAAGTCAGTAATTCAGGATAACCTGTGGGAAACTAAAATTTCAGCTCAGTGATATAAATTAATATATCTTAATATATTTTACTTAATATATTATTATATTATTATAATTTAATAATTATATTAACTTAATATAAATTAAACCTTGTAATAAAATACATACTTCATATATTAAGTTTCCAAAGGACAGAAATTGTCTCATTTAAATCTAAATAATGCATATTTGTCAGAAAAATAGATAAATTCAAAATCCTGCATGTTAAGTAGAAGTTGTTCTTTAGTAGTGATTAGCTTTGAGTTTTCTCGTTATATATGAAATTATTTAATGAAAACATATCAAAAATTATTTGCCTATCTTTATTTCTGAAAAGAGTGTTTTATAATTAGGTTTATATAGTACTTATGTGGGTCTTGCTATTTGAATTCCCAGCTTGTATGGTTAACTTTGATCTCTATTTGTTCTTGCTAAGTTGTTTGTAATATAAAGTCTGATGGATTTTGTTTATTTTCTATCTTACTCCTTTACTAAAATTATTGTTTTGGTTGACTATCTAAGATTCTCTAAGCAAACTATCATATCATTTCAGAAACTGATCATTTTATTTCTTCTTTGTGAGCTAGGGTTTATTAAAACAGTAGATGGAATGGAAGTGTTTCTGGAGAAATGCTACTATACTAATTGCCAAAGAAAATAAATGATCCGTTTTTATGCTCATAGAAGTAATCAAGACTCCCTATTAGCTGTTATGCTTTACTTTGAGTCCTTAAATATTGAGAATTCAAAATGAATCTTGCTTAGTACTAAGGATTTGATATACTGCTATTTTCTGACCTCTGATTAACAACATATGTCTGAAAGCCTTTGTAGTTGTAATTGAATATCTACATTCAGTATTACACATTTAAACTGTAAGCTGCATCAATGTTCAAGAAAAGTACATATGCCCTTGGATATTTGATTTCAAAGAACTTTAATTCAAAAGGGCTGTATAGACAGTATGAGGCAAAAATCTTAAATGTATTTGAAGACACAAATGCCAAGATCAGAAGTATAAATAATATTAGTATCCAAAATATAGGTATATTTTGTTAAGGTATAATTATTATTATAGATTGACTTACATTATATATGGGCATCTGGTGGTGGATGTGTGTGTGGATAGATGGGTGTGTCTTAGAAGTGTGACTTTGGACTAGGGTGGTTATCTAGGATACTAAGAAACTATTCACCTCTTAGTGTAAGGCTACCAACAAAGTATTAGTAGGTAAAGGGACACTGGGAGCCTTCTTACTTGGTATCTACATGTACATTCTTAGAAAATGACTGAAAACTGTGTTTCCCATTTTTTCCTATTTTCCACCCTTTATTTTTTTATTGTATCTCTGAATAGTTTTTTTTTTTTTTCAGGTATTTATACCTATGATATCTCTTTTCATATTTATCATTGAGCCATTTATGTGTGCTTCTTTTTTTATTAACTCAAAATTGTTATTAGAAGTGACATTTCGTATTATTTGTTATCTGCCTCTGTAATGCATTTTTCTTGAACTTAAGTTCCCTTCTGAGCAGAACAACATAGCTGAAGAATTGCCTACACACTTCATATAATCCAGTTTTGAAGATAAACATCAGGAAAAAGGAGTAGCTAAAAACTGAATGATCTCAGATTATTGATAAGTCAAATTGAAATGAACTGTTAAATGATTTGGGTTCTATAATGTGAAGCCAGTATGTCTTAAATTTTCAGTAAGGAAATTATCCTATTTTTAAACCAGAGAGAAAAGCATGATTCAGTGATTCAGTTCATCAAATACAAAGTGCCCTCAAGATTTCCAAAAAAGAGAAAGGTCCATCGATGAGTTAACTTCCTATTTTATTTAAGAGTGGCTCCTTTTTGGTTTTCTCATGAATTTGTGCCTTTGTATTTATAGAACTTTGACTCCTCAGCTGTTATGGGTCAGAACTTGAAACAAGGTGTTAACTCATTAGAGTTGATAGAAACAATGCTTGAGTTTACACCTTTGAGAATTCACACATTAGCTCACACATTAGAGTTCACAAGCTCAGAAGATTCACAAGTTAGAAACCCACAATCCCACTCTCTCAGAGGAAGAGTCAACCTTTGGGTTCACACCTTTAAGAGATCATATATAAGGAGCTCCTGGAGTCAGTCAGTTCGGAAGATTGACAAGCTAGAGACTGCAGTCGGGCAGAACGAAGGATTCGGAGGAGTAGAACCAAGATTCAGAGGGAGCTGGAGGTGACAAAGGACAAGCTGCAAGAGCTCTTGGAACCAAGCAGAGAGAGACCTCTAAGAAAATTAATCAGGCTATTTTGGAAGAGACAATAAAAGACTGCACTTAAATCCCTGGCTGTGTTTGGGGTGATTATTACTTTGAACCGAAACTAAGGCTATCTCCAGAAAACTTCCCCAAGAAACCTGTTCACAGAGAACCATCATATTATACAAAAGAAGAGAACATCCCACTCAGCCACATTTTTTTTAGTGTTTTTCCCTTTTTTTTTTTTAATAGCTTCCAAAGCCCAACATTCAGAAACTAACCATGTTCAGAAATCAGGGAGGTTAGGGCCAATACTGTCAAATGCCACAGGAACTGATATTATATGACTATGTTTTCCCACAATAAAAGACTTAAGATTGACTCATTTTATGACAATGGAAATGGAAGAAAGCTAAGTTTCTTTCCTCTTCATGTTTTCTTTTGTTCCCCAAAGGATACCATTGCAATGAAATTAGTAAAACTGTATAAATAAAAGACATTTCAAGGCTATCTGGGATAAACAAGATAAATTAAAGAAGTACTTGGAACCTATATTAACTAACTAAAAGTGTTCATATATGTGTGTGTCAAACTGTTAGATGGATAGCTAGATACTTAAATTTCTCCTCATTTATGTTTTTCTTCCAGAAAAAGATTATGCTTTAAAAAGAACTGTTTTATGAAACTAAAAAGTGAGACATTCATTCAAATATGAATTGTGTTGTACTATCCAAGTTGTAATGGGGTGATTATAGAGTATATAATCTTGATCTCCATTTCTCATGCTTTTCAGATAACAGCGACTTAATTGCTTGTACAGTGATTACAAAAGATGGAGGTCTCGTTCAACGCTTTCTAGCTGTGGATATTTATCAGATGAGTTTGGTGGAGCCAGATGTTGCAAGGCTAGGGTGGGGAGTAGTCAAATTTGCAGGTCTCTTACAGGTAAGATGTCAGAAAGTTCTGAAAATATTCTTATGTATCTTGTGACTTTCAGGATTAGGAGGGATCTCAACTCAAAGAGTGTTAGTTGTTAGCTAAAACCTTTTAACTTTATACCCATTGATTCTAGTTGTGTGCTCTGGAGTTACAAAAAATAAATTATCACACACAGTAGAACTTAAATATTTGAATATCAGTATCAAACCTAAATCTTTTCCAAATGAAATCTTTTTTCTTCCAAAAATGACAGAAATTTTACAGTAGAACATCTTCTATGTTTTTGATTTAATTCATTCTTCTAAGCTACTTTTTCTCTATTTTCCAAATATACAGAATTATTCATCATTCTTAATAAATAAGTTTCAGAATATAGGTTATATAGTCTATGATAATTCATGAACTTTAATTCATTATCTAGGATTTCTCAGAATTAAAGAAACTTTGAAATAATTTTTTGTTAAAAGATTGTGTGTGTATATATATATATTTTGCTGACTTCTATCTGGCACTTTAAGGTTTTCCAAACTTTTATAGACATTATAATTTATGCCAAATTTTTATTTGTTGATTGAGACATGTTTAATCACCAGGTTTAGAGTGTAATCTGCCACTCTTGCCTTCAAAATCGTCAGGTTTTCTAAAATGACACATTCCACTTTTATGTGGCATAGCCTTTGACTTAGATCAGTGAAGTCCTGTTGGACATAACCTTGTTCCAGGAGTAAAAATCATGCTGAATTTGGGATCAGGATTCAAATTTGAGTTCAGATACTCACCTTACCAGTTTTGTGACCTTAGAAATGCAAGTTCTTTGACCTCCTTGAGCTTCATTTAACTCATCTCTTTAATGGTAACAACATGTTTATATATATTTTTTTTTAAAAATTTTTTTTTAATTTAATAGCCTTTTATTTACAGGATATATATACATGGGTAACTTTACAGCATTAACAATTGCCAAACCTCTTGTTCCAATTTTTCACCTCTTACCCCCCCCCACCCCCTCCCCTAGATGGCAGGATGACCAGTAGATGTTAAATATATTAAAATATAAATTAGATACACAATAAGTATACCTGACCAAAACGTTATTTTGCTGTAGAAAAAGAATCAGACTCTGAAATATTGTACAATTAGCTTGTGAAGGAAATCAAAAATGCAGGTGGGCATAAATATAGGGATTGGGAATTCAATGTAATGGTTTTTAGTCATCTCCCAGAGTTCTTTTTCTGGGTATAGCTAGTTCAGTTCATTACTGCTCCATTAGAAATGATTTGGTTGATCTCGTTGCTGAGGATGGCCTGATCCATCAGAACTGGTCATCATATAGTATTGTTGTTGAAGTATATAATGATCTCCTGGTCCTGCTCATTTCACTCAGCATCAGTTCGTGTAAGTCTCTCCAGGCCTTTCTGAAATCATCCTGTTGGTCATTTCTTACAGAACAGTAATATTCCATAATTTTCATATACCACAATTTATTCAGCCATTCTCCAACTGATGGACATCCATTCAGTTTCCAGTTTTTAGCCACTACAAAAAGGGCTGCCACAAACATTCGACAACATGTTTACATTACCAATCTATCAGAGATGTGAGAAAAATACTTTGTAAAATGTGAAGCTCTATATACTTTTTGCCACCTCTCTACCTGAGATCCTTGTTTTCTGAAAGAGGTACTACCAGGCTATAGAAAGAGCCCAGCAACCCTGGGTTCAAATCTTTGCTTTTGTGATTTATGGAAAATCCCCTCCTGCCTCTCTAAGCTTCTGTTTTCTTATGTGTCAAAAAAAAAAGGGGGGGGGGGAGGGTTGAACTGAATGGTCTCCAAGGCTTCTTCTTGCTCTAAAATTTCCACTCCCTATAAAAGTAAAGAAAATCTTTTCAGATTGGTTTCTCTTGCTTTACTTCTTCAGACTTGTTTGCTGTATCAGTCAGTCAACCAGTGGAAAGTCAATTGAAAGGATTTTGTCCTCCTTTTAATTGAGGGATGGGAATTGTGCGACAAAATAGACCTATAATATGGTATGCTATACGGTATTTTATAAGAAAAATCACACAATATTATGTTCTATAAATTGTGTACTATAACCTGTTAAGAAGAACTAGTTTTTTTTAGTTATTCTATTCCATCTGATTGTACGTAATACCAGAAGTCCTTTCTCTGGCTTTGCTCACTAACATCTTACAGATTTGGAAAGGTAATTCATCTTTTACTAGTTGAGTAAGCTTTTGTGTTTTTGACATTTCTCAGAATTTCTTCATAAGAGTTGATTGGGCTAATATTAGCCCAATTTGAGATGCTACCATATCATGAATTAATTGGATTACTTTTTTCTACAGGATATGCAAGTAACTGGAGTAGAAGAAGATAGTAGAGCTCTGAACATTATCATTCACAAGCCTGCTTCTAGCCCACATTCTAAACCTTTCCCCATTCTCCAAGCCACATTTGTATTTTCTGATCATATCCGCTGTATTATTGCAAAACAGCGTTTAGCAAAAGGTCGTATCCAGGCCCGACGTATGAAGATGCAACGTATAGCTGGTAAGGAGATCTTTCAAAATTTTTCTTACTCTTTTTGGTAATAGAATGACTCCCTTCTCTTAACACAGAAAAGAACTATGATATATTGAAACTACTGATCAGCTGTCAATGAAGATAGTGTATTTTTTTAATAAGATAGCAAATCCAATTTAGTAACAATTTTTTTCTTTCTGCTTATTTAAAGAAGGAAAAGATGATAATCAGAATTTCCAGTAAATCTCTTGCCATAGATGCCCTCCCTGAGATGTGGAAGAGAAGCTAACATTTCTCTTCTTAGGCACAAAATGAGCACTTGGGGAACTTGGCTTATAAATGATTAGCTAAAAATTATTCGTTATCTGGATAGGATAGAGGAAGTAGCCTCCCTATCAAAATCAATTTATCCAGGTACTTATCTGCCCTGATCTACTAACACTGAAAGAAATTTTTGGTTGGGGATATTGCCTCTCTCTATAAAGTTCTCTTTTAAAAGAGTGTAGATTAGCTAAATTCAGAGTTAGTCTCGAATTCAGGATTATCTCAGGGACTTGACCCAGATCACACTGCTTAATAAGCATCAGAAGCTGTATATAGGAGTATATAAAGGAGTATACCATTGTAGGAGAATCCAGAGAATTTGAGAAACAGGCTCATCTCTAACATTCTGTAAAGAAAATACATTTTTGTGTTAAAAAAAAAAAAGTTTTTGAAAAATTGGGACATTTAATTCAATCAGGAGAGAAATCTACATTTTATGTCAGTCATACTAACATTTTTTAGATTGTTTTAGATACATATTTATATATAGGTAAATGCATGTGTGTATCTTGAGTATATGTAGTTTTGCATGCATGTTGTTCTCTCTGTATATATGTATACATATGTATATGTGTGTATGTGTGTGTCTCTGTGTGCGTGTGTATGTGTGTATAGTGGGTTGGGGACAGGAGTTTGTGGGTGTGTGTGTTTGTGTGGCAATGTATCTATATAGGTCTATAACATATATATATGTTCAACTCTAGCCTGTTGGGGAAGGTGGAGAGGATAAAAGGGAAAAAAAAGAATAAAGTAAAAAGTACACAGCAGAGGACAAAAGAATAGCCTCATGAATATAATTTCTTCTACTATTGTATTTCCTTTTTTGAACTTGTAATTTATTATATATTTTGAATCCTTTCTGATGTTCTGCTGGGTCCTTTACAATGTTCTATTCTGTTTTGTTTTTCCTTTTTTTTTTTTTTTTTTTCTGGTTTGTTTTTCTATTCTTTTTTTTTTTTTTTAATAAAATAAATTTTTAAATAATTAAGATATTTGGTGATTCCTGGTTAAGTAACTACAGTATAGAGTCTTTGAACTCTAGTAAAAGTCTTTGAAGGAGGCTCCTAACTTCTATCTTTCTCAAGTCATCCAATCATCTTTCAGTTCAAGAACAAATGAATTTTGCAGTACAGTTGTTTGGCTGTTGTAAGCCTACCTGGCAATCTTTCTCAAATTCCCTGAAAATTAAAAAAAAAAAAAAAAAAAAAAAAAAAACTTTTTAGGGTCTAGTTTATGTATATTCATGGATTTAGTTATTTACTAGGGTTTACTCATTCTCATTTATTTTATTAATATTCTATTCGTTTGAGTGCTTCTGTCATCTTATTTTCCATTTAACAAAAACTTGGCTTTCAAAATCATTACAGAAGCATTTTCTAATGCAAAAAATGACTTAAACCATTCAGTCCTTTCTTGTGAGATTTATTCTAGGAGAATTTTCTCCTCTTTAAAATAATTTCTTACACCTGGCTCAACTGTAAAAATATTTCATTTTAAAATTGAGAATTATGCTATAACTCTGGGAGATGACTAAAAACCATTACATTGAATTCCCAGTCCCTATATTTATGCACACCTGCATCTTTGATTTCCTTCACAAGCTAATTGTACAATAATTCAGAGTCTGATTCTTTTTGTACAGCAAAATAATGTTTTGGTCATGTATACTTATTGTGTATCTAAGTTATAAGAGGTGAAAAATTGGAACAAGAGGTTTGGCAATTGTTAATGCTGTAAAGTTACCCATGTATATATCCTGTAAATTAAAGGCTATTAAATAAAAAAAAAAAAAAAAAAAAAAAGAGAATTATGCTATAAAGTGGGTGTTAGAACTTTTATCATAGGGTATTTTAAAAGTTGATTTTTAAAATTCTAACAACTTTGATTTACAGTAAGATTTATTTATAGAACTGGAGATTAGCATCTTTGTCATATATAATTTAAGGGTTGAATATGTGGTCTGAAATGGAAAAAAAAAAGAACCTGAACCTTGGGAAATAAAGCCTTTTTTTTTTTTGACAAGTCAAGAAAAGGAGATAGCAGTAAGTCCAAGAAGAATCTGGACTAGCACCCAGACCTCCAGATTCTCAGGCCACTAGACTATTCATTAGTAGCATTCTGTAGCATTTTATAGTGGAAAGTCAACTGATCTTAGAGTCACAGTCACCACTTATTAGTTGTGTGTTACCTGGGCAATTCATTTAATTTCTCTGTACCTCAAGGGTTTTTTGTTTTGTTTTTGTCTTTGGTAAAAATGATGCTGTTAACACTTGTACTACCTATACCATAAGGTTAAAATAAGGAAAGTGGCTTATGGACTTTTAAACATTATTAAAATTTGAATTATTATTATGAGAAAGAATTAAGTATTATTTTAGACTTTGTTAATTGGAAGTATGTGTGACATATCAAAATGAATAGTATATACCTTGGTTATTAGATGCTCTACCTTAACTATGATCAGGTATTAGTATTATGGCTGCATGAGCTTAACACAAAGTTTCGAATCTTCATCATCTGTGGTTTTATTAACCAAATACCATATTATTTAAATCTAGCACTACTAGACCTTCCAATCCAGCCTTCAACAGAAGTCATGGGGTTTGCCCTTACTGCTACAGCTTCAAACCAGCACCTGCCTTTCCGATTCTATGAACAATCTCGCCGTGGCAGCAGTGATCCAACTGTGCAGCGTTCTGTTTTCGCGTCTGTTGACAAGGTACCAGGTAAGCCTAGCCCACAACTCATGTTTGAGTTGTACATCCTCCTATTGAAGTGTGGAACCTTCTTCCCAATACTCCCTTCCACCTAATATTACCCTTCTCCCCCCCCCCCCCCCCCCCCCCCGCCCCAGCTCTAGGCTATATATTTTCATCTTTATTAAATTGTTCAACTCAAAACTATGGCTGGCTTTGCAGTGTTCTTTCTTTAAAATCCATGAAGCTACGATGCCAGGTTAAACTAAAGACACAAAAATAAATCTTGGCTTTATTTTTAGTTTAGTTTCCCAGAGCATTTCTGAGATACGTAGAAAAACTTGTTAGAATTAAGCTCGAGATTTTTTGGAAGTTTCTTGGAAATACTTAAATTAGTATTAATAAAGTTGTGATACAGTAATTTCTGTCTCAGTGCAAAAATGACTACAAAGAGATAGTGTGTTTGTGTGTGTGTGTGTGTGTGTGGTCAGTGTTCTAACCCAGTTGAAGAAGAGATACTTAAGAAAAATGTTCTACTATCAATGTTGTACCTTTTATTTCATTCCAGCTCTGAAAATCTTTTCCCATTTTCAGCAAAATGCATAAGTCAGGAGATATTTAAGGTGTATGTTTAGGCTTGATTATGATTACTGTCTTCACAAGTGTGGAAGCCTTTTATGTAGGACAGTGATGAAACTTATTTTGCTGTATCCTAGAGGACTGAACTACGAGCAGTAAGTGGAATTTGTAGAGAGACAACTTTAAGCTTGCTTGACTCAAGAAAAAACTTAACAGTTCTCAAGTGGAATTGTCTGGCCTGCAGTACAAGAGTCCTCTTCCTTGGAGGTCCTGAATCCAAGTGAATCAAGATGTTGAGCTTGTAGATGACTAACTATTCTTGACAATTTATAGATTGGACTGACTGAATAACCTTGGAGGCCCCTTTAAACTCTCAGATTTTGTGAATAAGTGAGTATGTGTGTGCATATATGGGTGGGTGGGTGTTTAGAAGGCTTAACTTGAAAAAGTAGCATAGATTACTTCAGTAATAAAAGAATGGCTCTGTAACCTACTATTTCAACATTTTTACTTAAAATAAGCCCAAAAGTACATTGTATTCCTAGACAAAGTACTTTTCTCTTCATTATAAATTTCATAAAAACAAGCCATACTCCTAGGTATAGTGAAAAGAGAATATTTGATTTGAAGTTAGAACTAAATTCATATCCAATTTCTTTATGTATTTAGAACTTAAATTAGAATATCCTCCTATTATAATTTCAAAATCTGTTCTGAAACATTATTTGCTTTAAGATGTTTAAATTTTTATCTGTGCTTTTTGAAAATTATCCTTCCTAAAATTTTTACATCCAGTGTTTCTGATAAAGATATCATTTCTAAAATATATAGAGAATTGACTCATTTATAAGAATCTAAGCCATTTTCCATTGATAAGTGGTCAAAGAATATAAATGGACAATTTTCAGATGAAGAAATTAAAGCCATTTCTAGTCATATGAAAAAAAAATGCTCTAAATCACTATTGATTAGAGAAATGCAAATTAAGACAACTCTGAAGTATCACTACACACCTCTCAGATTGGCTGAGATGATAGGAAAAGACAATGATAAATGTTGGAAGGAATATGGGAAAACCGGGCCACTAATACGTTGGATCAGTGTGAACTGATCCAACCTTGAGCAATTTGGGACTATGCCCAAAGGGCTATCAAAATGTACTGATCCTTTGATCCAAAGAGATCATAAAAAAGGGAAAAGGACACACTTGTGCAACAATGTTTGTTGTAGCTCTTTTTGTAGGGGCAAGGAACTGAGTGAATGCCCATCAATTGAAGAATGGCTGAGTAAGTTATGGTATATGAATGTTCATGGAATATTATTGTTCTGTAAGAAATGATGAGCAAGCTAATTTCAGAGAGGCTTGGAGAAACATGAACTGATGCTAAGTGAAGTGAGCATTATCAAGGAAACATTACCAAGGAAACCAAGCAATAAGATTACGTAATGATCAGCTGTGCTGGACATGGTTCTTTTCAACCATGAGATAATCCAAGGCAATTCTAATAGATTTGTAGTGGAGAGAGTCATCCATATCCAGAGAGGACTACAGAAACTGAATGTGGATCACAACATAGTATTTTTACCTTTGGTGGTTGTTATGAGCCAGAACTTGAAACAAGGTGATAACTCAAGGGAGATGTTAAAATCCTAGTGTTAACTCAATGGAATAGATACAATGCTTATTGGTTCACACATTAAGAGCAAATCCTTGCAAAATGATAAATCAGTTGCCTAATTTAGCATGGTACTTTGCAAATTCTCTAACTTCACTAATGTATTTAAGTACTCATTGGAGTTCACAAGTATAGGAGATTCACAAAGTTAACTTTGTAACTCTTGTGAATTCACAGCTCCCTTAATCCCTCCCTCAGAGGAGGAGTCAACTTTTGGGA
This sequence comes from Sarcophilus harrisii, assembly GCF_902635505.1. Taxonomy (NCBI): domain Eukaryota; kingdom Metazoa; phylum Chordata; class Mammalia; order Dasyuromorphia; family Dasyuridae; genus Sarcophilus; species Sarcophilus harrisii. The sequence goes on along the minus strand of NC_045426.1, from coordinate 304,007,864 downwards.
GAGCATATATAAAGAAGCTCTTAGAGTTTCAGGTTAATTAGTTCAATTGAAAAGATTGAGAGGGGAGCACTCTGGGAGGAAGCCCACAAGCCCACTCTCGGTGGTGGAGTCAGATTCATTCCATCTTCCACCTTTGTGTTGGCTGGAGACTGAAGAAAGCAGAGGTAAAAGATTAGCGGCAAGAGCTCTTGGAACCGAGCAGAGATATAGGCCTCTTAGAAAGCTACCTGGCCCCAAGGAAAGAGATAAGAAATAAACGCTTGGATTTTATCAGCTGGCTGTATTTGAGATGATTATTACTTGGAACTGAAACTAAGGCTGCCTCCAGAAAACCTCCCCAAGAAACCTGCTCCCAGAGAGAACCATTATATTTTAAAGAAAAGAACACCACAGGTAGTGGTGGTGGTAGTTGGTGGTTTGCTTGTTTTTTGTTTTCTCATTTTTTTTCCTCTTTTGATTTGATTTTTCTTGTCCAGTGTGATATATGTAAAAATATGTTTAGAAGAATTCCTCATGTCTAATCTACATTTGTTTACTTGCTATCTAAGGAGGGAAAGGGGGAAAAGGAGGGAGAAAAATTTAGAACACAAGGTTTTGCAAGGTGGATGTTGAAAACTATCATTGTATTTTATTGTGAAAAATAAAAGGCTATTATTTTTTAAAATTAAATTTTAAAAATTTAATTATCCTTTCTCTGTTCCCCTAAAATTCCCCCTCCTTTTCCCCCAGTATGTTTTACTGGCTGATAATAAAGAAGCATCTAGTACTGACCTATGGGCCATGTCATTTATGATTATATATCTTTCTCAAGCATCAAATAGCAATATTAATGTTTTCTCTTTTATTACCATTCAGAAGTCTGGAGTATTGCTTTGATCCATAATAAATGAAAATGAATTCTCATCTATGTAGACATGTTTTAAATAGTTTGGCACAGCATGGCTTAGAAAGTTTAGCTTTCCTTAGCATGTAACATGGCACAGGAAGAAGGAAAATGTCAAAGAGTTTTCGTAAATTACTTTTAATCTATTGAAACTTCTTTTAGCTTGAGGAAAATGTGCATAATTTTCTTTTCATCTAGATGCTTTGCCTCCCCCATTTGCAGAGTGCTTTACAATGGTTTATTAGTTATCTCTTTTGCCCTGCTTAGATTTTCACTAGTGTTGAGATTACCAGCCCATGGAGAGAAACAAGCCAGCTTACTTGTTTCTTTTGCCTGCCTTTCCAGCACCTACATAGTACATAGTGCACAAAGCTCTAAACCTGGAGTTAAGACCTGAGTGCAAAATCAGGTTCAGACTCTTCCAGAGAAAGTATTTCACCTCTTTGCCTCAATTTCCTCATCTGTACAATAGGAATAATAGCACCTACCTCCCATAATTTTGTTAAGATAAAATGAGATCAATATTTGTAAAGCACCCTAGGCCCACAGCAGTACCAGTGGTGGCTCCACTAGGATATCTTTCCTCTCTTCCTCTTCTGCGCTCCATTGGATACATAGGTTCTTGACTACATCTCCTCCTGTGTTAGGGGTTTCTAAAAGAAGCGTAATGATTACATTTTGCCCACTGGTGATGTGGGTTTTCTGATTTTCATTCCCTTTTGTCAGTTCTTTTCCAACCCTCCTGGAAAGAGGTACCTAGGTACAATGAAAAAAATGTTACCTCCCCAGTTATAAGTATAGCCCCCTTGGCTCAGGATATTGATTATTATCCAAATTGATTATTACCCAAAGACCAGAGTAGGATTATTGAGTCTTAGTAATAGTCTATATAACAAAACTGAATAAGCTCACAATTGGTGACTAGCAATCCTTTAAAAGCATGTGAGTCAAAGTGTCAACATTTGTTGAAATACCCAGGAGAGCTGAGACTTTCCACATTTGACCACTGGTTTAATCCACAGTGATTAACAAGAGAAATCCGGGGGAAAATTAATCTTATGATTTTGAGTCTTTTTTTTTTTTATTACTTAGGTCATTAGATAGACAGCAGCAAAATTAAGGTAATAAACTTCTTGGCTGTAAATAGTTTATGGAAAGACCTGGCGAGTCAACAAGTATTTAAGCTTCTGCTGTGTCCCACGCTCTGTGCTAAAGGCTGAGATAAGGAAAAGTTTGCTGAATAGGCTTTAATTTCACTACTCAAAGCTTAATTCATGTTATTTCAGAAGTTTGAGTAGAGACTCCACAGAACAAATAACATGTGGGAGCTGGATGGTGGGCAGATAATTTGCATAAAAAAAGCAAGAAATAGATTTTTAAACTGAAATCTGTTGCTGACATTGCATTTTAATTGTTTCAACTAGTTGTTTATTCCCTAGTAGACATTCCACATCCAGATTTCTTCATAGGAATATAATTGCTTAATTCCATACTAATAAGAAAAAAATCCATTATGGCAACTTGAGATATTTTTTGCTGCTCTCTCTGAATAATTTACAAAAAGATGAGATTGAATATATATGTTGCTGTTATTATAAAGTATCAGTATTACAATTATCTTCTCAGTTATGCTAGTACATATAATTGCATATCATTTTTGTCTCCTCCCTACTAGGATAAGAATCATTCCTTAACTAAAATATACCTTTTATATTTCTTTTGAGAAGCAACTGAGCCAGGATTTTGATGGGGCATAATTAGATAATTAACCATGTAGAATCTAGATTTTTGCTTTATTTTCTTGTCCTGTTAGACTAGTATGAATTTGAACATAATGCACATGATGTGGTTAAATTAAAACTCTTCAGAAAGGCAAAAGTTTAGAAATTTAATACACCCATATTTAAATGCTAGAAACAAAGATCCTATGCCACATACTGAGTTTAGACATAATTTACAGATGTCTCTAAGAACTTAATAGACCCAAATAACTAAAATTGACAGTCTCTTATATAAAAATGAATGAATTAGATTTCCTCAGAGCAAAAATAACCTCTAAGAAGTAAGTTACTTTGAAAAGTTGGCTCTCTCTTAATCAAGTAGGGAACCAGAGTTAAAATGTATTCTTTGCTTACATAGAAACTAAAAGTTTCTTCAAAATGCATATACTTCCTTGGGGGCTATTTATATTGAGAAAATCTGTTTTAGTATACCAACCTTATGATATTATTTCTCTTTCAACACTGGCCATCCCCCATTCCTGAATAGCACTCTCTCTCCTCTCTCCCTGTTCCGTCCTCCAAACACCTAATGAAATCCCTCGTTTCTTTTAAAACTTTTTGGAGTGCTATTTTCCATATGAAGTGTTTCCTGATCTCTCTGCTGCCTTCGCTGCTAGTTCCTTTCCCACCACCACTACCTCCCACCTACCTCCCCCCCAAAATATATTTCATTTATTGTACTAAATGACTTTAAGATTTTTTTGTTGATTTTTATTTTTTATTAATTTTTGTCATGTTTCCAAATTCACATTCTTTCCTCTCACCCTTCATTGAGAAAGAAAAACAAAATCTGTTACAAACATGCCTAGTCAAGTAAAAAATTCCTATACATATATATGTATGTGTATATATTTGAATATATGTATATACATGTGTCTATAAAATGTATGCATGCTGTATATTTTAGATATTAAAATATGTAATTATGTATTTTTTATATGTGTGTATACTCTACATATAACATGCTACCTCACACCCTTTTCAATCAAACTGTGTCCACCTCTTTAACTGAAAGTAATATATTTCATTTTTAGTCTTCTGGAATTTTAGTTGGTTATCATGTTGATAAAATTTTCAGCCTTTGAAAGTTTTGCATCTTCACAGCATTGTCGTTGTATAAATTGTTCTCCTAGTTCTACTCACTGCACTTTGCATCAATTTCTACAGTTCTTCCCAGATTTCTCTGAAAGCATCCCATTCATCATCTTTTATAGCACAAAAGAATTCTGCACATCAACTTTTCCTCAATTATTGTGCATCCCTGAGTTTGTAGTTCTTTGCCATCACAATAAGAGCTGCTATAAATAGTTTTGTAGTTTTCCTCTTTGATCTCTTTAGGGCATAGAGCTTTAGTGGTATTGATGGATCAAAGGGTCTGTACAGTTTAATAGCTTTTGAGGCATAGTTCCATATTTAAGCTATTAAAGCTTAAAACTGCACTATTACTTAGTGAATACTGTATATATGTCTTTGTGCGCTTGCACAGACACGTGTTGGTACAAGTTTTATTCCCTGATCTAACAGTACATAATTTTTTTGAGGGCGAACTTGTTTCATTTTTATCTTAGTAGTTAATAAATGCTTATTGATTCATTTATGTATATTCAGCTAATATTGGGGGAGGGATAGGTTGGAAGTAATTAATTACCTGATGTAACTTATGGATTGCTTATTTGTTTGGGGTACTTTCTTGGAGGGAGTATTATAAACTTGAGAAGCATATCATGCTATAGGTTTCTAGAACCATATAATTCCTATAAAAATAGCCATTTTTAATAACTGTTTCTGTTAAATTAGTGTTCATTGAAAGCATTAACAGTTGTTTTAAAAGAGCGACAGGCAGAAAATTTTGTTAAATGTCACTCATTTTGGCTAACTGACGAGCTTAAATGCTTAATGGCTTAATTCACCCAGTTGCTGATCATAGCCAAGCCTCATAAATTCCATGACAGCTCCTTTTATGTATAGTTTGGAGCTGTAATTGTGTCTTCTTCCTAATACAGTCTTAAGTTGTGGCATGAGCCTTCTCTGTTTTTGAATAAACACTTATGTCTCTTGAGAGTATGGGGTATCTAATTTTTTTTACGTGTAATCTTTATCAAAACAAAATAAATAGGCTGTCAGCATCTGACTTGAAGTATTTAATAGGTCTGTAGAAAAGAAAAGCTGCAAAGAGGTATTTTGGGCAGCTGAGCAGTAGAGGAAACATATAAAGATGATAGTGTATTTACTACTGACTGACCAGAGGATTAGTAAGAAGGCCACTGTTGCTGAATTCTATATGATGTGTAGGGAGAAGAGGAAAAAGTAAGAGGGCACTATGTTGTAAAGTAGTTCAGAAACCAAGCAGAAGATGCTATGTTTGATCTTTAGTGTAATAGGGAACCACTGGAGTTCATGAACTTGGAAAGGGCCCCACTTCCCCAGACTATGCACTTGGCAAGCTGTGGATAGGATGGATTGGAATAGAGTCTTGGGGCAGGGAGACCAAAGGAGAAATCATTCCAGTAGTCAAGGCCTGAACCACAGTGGTGGTGATGAAAGTAGAGAAGAGAAAGGCATGGAAGGAGAGTACCTGCATGGTTATATGGGTTGGATGAAAGATGGGGCTATTGAGAGTGAGTTGAACCTGGATGTCTTTGTCCGGGACAGAAACGGCAAGTTCTTTAATGTAGTGAATTTAGATGTGTTCTAGGTAAAGCCCAACTCAGGCCTTTCTATTTGTGTAGGCCTGGAACTGGAAGTAAATGATGTGATAAAATACACTTTTAATGAAAGGAAGTTTATTCAGTAACACCACTGAAAAGATATTCTGCAAAGATTAACAATGGCTGATGTTTATGTTGCAGTTGCTATGTGCCAGACACAGTACTGAGCACTTGATATTTTCTCATTTGATCCTCACAATCCTGAAAGGTAAGTTATTATCTCCGTTTTATAGATGAGGAAACCAAGGCAATTAAGTGCTTTGCCCAGGGTCACACATATTAGTAGGGAGGGAGGTCAGATTTGAACTCGGGTCTTCCCATCTCCAGGCCTGATGCTCTATCCATTGTGCCACTAACTGTCCTGGTATAATGTTGGTTCAGTTGGATTTGGGTCCCCTCACCTCCAAACTTGTTATAGTGATGTGCCCCATCAGAAAAATACATTGATTAATAGGCAGTGGGAGTTCTTCTAAGACTGAGGACTTTAAACCACTGATATGCAGGACTTTTATCCATTAGGTAACTGGGAAATTCTGTCAGCAGTTCAAGTGTTTAGGTGTTGGAGGCAATTTCATTAGAGCAATGTGATTGAATATGCTTTGTTTTGTTGTTTTTTTTTTTAACCTTAGTTTAATACCATTAAGCAGTAATTTGAAAATTCTAAGTTTGGTTTATTTTGGTACTTAAATTCTAGTGGTTTTCATAGCTAAAAAAAGATCACATCACAAAATTAAATCTATGACTATACATACTAAATAATTATATTCATTTTTAAATCCAGTCTACCAGTTATGTAAAGTATAAATTTTTGATAATTTTGTTGAAATTTTTGATAATAAATTTTCATCTTCCCTGATGTCAGTCATTTAAATTACAAATTAGGAGATTTTATATTTTTATATTTTTAACAAATAAGTCCAAAACTTACCCAAGGTCTTCATTTGAAGGATTTTTAGAGAAGTTGTAAATTTCTGTCTTCAAGTTTTTCATATACATGGATATAATAGTTTCACAGTTGACATACAAGGACTTTAATAGCTCATATTGGATATCAGTATCATATTGATACTGATGACCATCAGTATCAGATGTGTGAAGAGAGTTCAAGAAAGATGAGGATTGAGAATCAGTTTCACATTTGGCAATTTTATTTGAAAAAATTCAAGGGTAACAAGTTTGAGAACCTGGGAGACTAGAAATATAGTGGTACCCCTTAGAAATAGGGAGGAGTTGTTAAAAAAAAAAAAAAACGTGGATGGGGAAAGGGGGAGCAGTGTAATAAGATCTGATTGTAACCTGTCATCTTATGTGGCCCACTTTGTCTGACGAAAAACAAAAAAGGGAAGAGGGTACGGAAGAATATTTATCTTTCACTACCTTTCACTACTGTCTGGGTAGCATTAAGTTATTACCACTCTGAAGGACCCAACATTCTGTAGAGAATGGGAAAGCAGAGAAATTTAAATTAGCCACTAGAGGCCAATTGTAGAAGAGATTCTAGTGAGAGAGTATTATTTGTTGATAAGTGTTTAGTGTAGTTATGTTAGAGATAAGTACCATAATTGGTTACTAATCTAACTTTCCACTGTCCTACTGGTTATTATTTGGATTTCTAACATGAAACCCACTTTAGAAACAATTCTTTTTTTTTTTTTTTCTTTTCACAGTTACATGTAACTGTGCTTATACATGTACGTTCATTTTTTACATATTTCCACATAAATCATGTTAGGAGAGAAAAGTCAGAACAAAAGGGAAAAATCACAAGGAAAAAATAGAAAGGGAAAAAAAACTGAGCATAGCATGTGTTGATTTACATTCAGTCTCGATAGTTCTCTCTGTCTCTGGCATCTACCATGGATCAGTGAATTGCTGAGAACCACCAAATCTATCATAGTTGATCATTGCACAATCTTGCTGTTGCTATATACAATGTTTTCCTCATTCTGCTTGTTTCACTTAGCATCAGTTCATGTAAGTCTCTTAATATTCCATAATATTTATATACTGTAACTTATTCAGCTATTCCCCAGTTGATGAGCTTCTACTCATAAAAATGATTCTTCTAAAGAATTAGCCTATTCATTGATTTGAAAATCAGTATAATTAATACACTGTTTATGGAGTTGTGAACTGATTCACCCATTCTGGAAAGCAATTTGGAACTATGCCCAAAGGACTATCAAAATGTGCATACCCTTTGATCCAGCAGTGTTTCTACTGGGCCTGCATCCCAGGGAGATCATAGAGGAGGGAAAAGGACCCACAAGAGCAAAAAAATGTTTGTGGCAGCTCTCTTTGTAGTGGCAAGAAACTGGAAACCGAATGGATGCCCGTCAATTGGAGAATGGCTGAATGTTATGATTTATGAATGTTATGGAATATTATTGTTCTGTAAGAAATAGTCAGCAAGATGATTTCAAAGAAGCCTGTGATGCAAAGTGAAATGAACAGAACCAGGAGATCATTATACATGGTAACAGCAAGATTATGTGATGATCAATTCTGATGGATGTGGCGCTTTTCAACCATGAGGTAATTATGGTATATGAATGTTAGGGAATATTATTGTTCTGCAAGAAATGACCAGCAGGATGATTTCAGAGAGTCCTGGAGAGACTCACATGAATTGATGCTAAGTGAAATGAGCAGAACAAGGAGATCATTGTATATGGCAACAAGGAAGATTATGTGATGACTCTTTTCAACAGTGAAATCATTCAGGCCAGTTCCAATGGACTTGTGATGAAGAGAGCCATCCACACCCAGACAGAGGATAGTGGGAACTGAGTATGGATGGAGCGTAGTATTTTCACTCTTTTTGTTGTTGTTCGCTTGCATTTTGTTTTCTTTCTCTCTCTTTTTTTTTTGTTTAAATTTTTGATCTGATTTTTCTTGTGCAGCATGATAATTGTGGAAATGTGTATAGAAGAATTGTACATGTTTAACACATTGGATTACTTGCCACAAGAGGAGGAGGTAGGGGGAAGGACAAGAAAAAAAATTAGAACACAAAGTTTTGCAAGAGTGAATGCTGAAAATTATGTATGAAAATATAAAGTTTTCATTTAAAATATTTTAAAAAGGGAAAAAAAATAAAACCAGTATAAGCCACTTCATCACAGTAAATTTATATAATAGATTACTGAAACTGGCTAATCTTTACAAAAGTTTTTGTAACGTGCCAAAATGGAAACATCTGAATTTGATCCATTTTCTGAATCCTAACTAACAGTCTTGAATGTAGCTATATCATTCATCTTCCCAAATTTACATAGGGTCATGTTCATGGTAGATGCATGACAACTAATTGATTGAATGGTATCAGAGGTATCATTCAGAATGCATTTTAGAATAAATCTAAATAAACCAAATATTCACAGTGCATCTATACTCCTTAGTTGTCAATCACTTTTCAGACTACTAGAGACTGTACAGCATAACAGTATTTAAACAATAGTATTTTAGCCTAAGAAAGGGAATGGAGTTAGGGAGTTTGCAGATTTATGACTTAGGACTAACTTAGAAAAAGGGAGCATATTTCTGCCATAGTTTCTCTATTTTGGATGCCCCATGCACACATTATTACAATATATTGTAACAGTATTTATTTAAATACATACCCTTCACTTTTTGAATGTTCATGTAGAAATGGGGTTATTTCCTAAACCAGATTTTCCTAGCTAGAGAAGGAAGAAAGGAAAAAATATTTCTATAGAAATGTTGCTTCATGTTCATGGGCATGCCTATTTATTACCAAATGTGACATTTTTCTCTTGTTTACAATGAGATTCAAGTAGCAGTAGCAGTTATTTTTTCAATTTAATAGCTAGTCCAAATTAACAAGCTGTCGTTTTTGAAGTGTATTTGGGAAGCAAATGCAAAAGTAAATAGGCAAAGGATGAGGATCAGAACAAATAGAGGATTCATTAACCAAAATAGAAACTATCTACCATTTGACATTCACTATATCTTGGAACATTCCTGATAGAGCACAGTAGTGTGGTAAGAACTTGTGGTTTAGTTTTATAGGACAGACAAAATGTGTAACAAAATTTACAATTAGGATTTTTGCTTCTGGTTTTCCTCCAAGATCTCTAGTACAGTTATAGATATTTAATAGTAATGTGAATATGATCCTAGGTTCTCAAAGGTTATATGTCAAGCAGAGAGCAAATTCTGGCAGATCCTTCTAATCAGGAAGGTCTTCAAGGACAAATCATGTAATAAATTCTATCTTTGATCTTATCTAATTTCAGCCTAGGTAAGTTTGGAGAGAGTCATTGATAGAATATATCAATCTTCATTAGGTGACTCAATTTTGGGGACCACAGCAACCCATAAAATAGTCTGTTAAAATTAGTGGAATTTACATCAATAAATGGAATATCTGAATAATCAGTTTCTTTTAAGGTATTCACCTTAAAACTTGTCCCATATTATTCCCTTTTTCTTGGAGTTTGAGAGCTGCTTTTTTGAACTTGAAATCAACAAAACTCTTTATGATATCATTACATTCTACTGTATATGATGACTTTGTCAGACATGATATCACATATTCGTAATTCTGCCCAGGATGCTGAAGATAATGGATCTCTTGAGCTCGATTAGTTCATTAGTAGGCTAAGCCAATCTATTGTCCATATTAATTCACTCACCAATATGGTGAACCCTTCAGGACCAGAGCACTCACAGGTTCCCTAAGAAAGGGCAGGCCAAAGTTCCTATTCTGATCAGTAGTTGGATTGAGTCTTTGAATGACTACTACCCTTTTCTACGTGGGATAGACAGATGCAGTATCAGGGGAAGGAGAAAAAAAGTCTTTTTATTGTCTATCTTTGTGTTATATTTTATATTTTTCATAATGCTTTCACTAAATTTTCTCATTTAATCTTCACTGAAACCTTGTAAAGTTTTGGATAGTTGTTGGAATTAACATTTTACAAATTAGGAAACAGAGATTCATTGGTTTGAAATAGAGGTCACACCATTAGTCAGTGACAGAGAATCTGATTTAAAATCTCCTTTTATAATGACCAAATGGACTTGTTGGAATGAAAAGGCAGATAAATATATTTCTTAGTTGAAAACAAGCATTGTGATATCAAAAGACATGTGAGAAAAAGTGCCATCCACATCCAGAAAAAGAACTGTGGCCTGAGTGTGGATCAAAGTATAGTATTTTCACCTTTGTTGTTTGTTTGTTTGCTTGGTTTTTTTTCTTTTGATCTGATTTTTTTCTTGTGTAGCATGAAATATTTTTAGAAGAATTACACATATTTAATTTAGTTTGGTTTGCTTGCACTTGGGAAGGGAGGAGGTGGGAAGAGAGGTAGAAAAATTTGGAACACAAAAGTTTTGCAGAGGTGAATGTTGTTTGCATGTATTTGGAAAAATAAAATACTAATTTTTTTCCCCTGAGCCAATTGGGGTTAAGTGACTTGCCCAGGGTCACTCAGCCAGGAAGTGTTAAGTGTCTAAGGTCAGATTTGAACTCATGTCCTCCTGACTTCAAGGCTGGTACTCTATCCACTATGCCACTTAGCTGCCCCGATAAAATACTATTTAGAAAAAGAAAACAGGCTTTGGCAGGAATATTAAATGATTAATGAGGATCCACAAGTAGCAAAAATATTAAAATACTCAAAACTAAAAATATTAAATAAGAGGAGAAAGATTTTGTAGTGTTAAATAGAATAGTCAAGCTTACCTGACTTGAAGGTTGCAGGCAGATGTTCACTAGGCTATGCAAGTATTGCTTCCTTTTATCCCTGAATTCTTTTTAAAAATCATTCAGAGCTCTTAGGTAGTGGAATGGATGAGTGGCACTTTGGACAATTTTCCTGAAAAGGAAAAATAGAAAATAGTTTTCGGATTCAGGGCTCTGAAAAGAAAGTCTTTTTTTTTTTTTATTTTAAGACCAATAGCAAAATCAATTTTACAAAAAGGTTTAAAGCCAGTGGGTACTACAGAACACTCAGTATATCAGTATATATAACAAATTAGAACATTTGCAGTCACGTCTGTTCAATAATTCTAAGTGCAACGTTAACCTAGTCATTTTTAAGTCTGTCAAAACAGTAGCAACCATGTTTATAGCAAAGAGTGGTTTGGTTCTAATGGACCTAGCTGCAAACCATATTTTATCATTACCATCAGAGCTACCACCCCAGAACTTAACAGGTCTGCACCAAGAGTTCCTACCTGATTTCATGTCTAGTAATTGTGGCTTTATTTTTTCTTTATTACAAAATTCTCACAGTTGAGGTATCATTTTTTTTTTAAATCAGAGCTTTTAAGCTGTATTATTTTGAATGAATAAGATCTTTTTGTCTTCCACATCATTCTGACGTCTATAAAATGACCAAAGAGCTTAAAATTAATCATTTCCAAGGTCCTTTTATAACCAAAAGTATGACTTGATAAGACTGATAAGTATACCATTTTTGAGATTATTTTTAACATGTATTAAATAATTATCCTTACCCAGAAACCTTTTCAGCATGCATAATAGATATTTTTCTCGTCTTATTTTCTAATAATTTTTTTATGTCCATAGTGGAAAATAGAGGTTAACATATAAAAACATAGCCCAAATAATGGAAAAAGATGCATCATATAATAATTCATTTACCTAGGACTTTAAGGTTTGCAGTGTTCTCTGCAGATGAGTTATATGAAAGTGTTTTGGCTCAAATATATAGAACAAAATTACATAAATAAAGTTAGCACTTGTGTTATGACCCATCTAAACAGATGCAGGCTTTTTCTTTATTGATATGGTAACCATGAAGTAAAGAAAGCCCTTTTTTTTCCCCCACCATTCCCTTATCATCATTTGTTTCTTTTTACTTTCCTTCCCACCCCATGTCCCTCCTACAAAAACCCTTTCTAAATAAAGCATTTTTTTTACATGTGGAACCTGGAAAAATATAATCCAGAAATCACACTTCAGGTCTTGCGATAAAGGAGAACTCAATTTAAGCCAATGCTTTGCATAAGGATTCAGAAGTGGCATGTCTTCCTGGAACTCTGAATGAAAGAATAAAAAAGGAAGTAGAGAGGCAGAATGGACAGCTTTCCAGCTCATCCTGAAACATTTCTAAACATGGAGCTTCATTACTTAGTCTCAAGCATTGTGAATTCCCAGAATGCAAGGCCCTTTATATATTTTGAAACAGCTCTCTAGTGATATTTTTATGAATAACTTAATATTTTAGAAGGGGAATTATGTTAGCCTTGCAATTTTCTCACAGAGAAATTCACAAGTTCAGAGGGCAATAGAGGGGAAATAGTGAAAAGATGTTATCAGTGGGCCTGGATTCTAATCCTGATTCTCATCCTTAACTGTGTGGTCTTAGACAAGCCACTTATCCTGTATGGGGCAGTTTCTTTATCTTTGCAGGGAGTTGTACTAGGTAATTGTGAAGGTCTCTCTTAACTAGGATAAGAACTCTATTCACATTTTTGGGAAAACTCTGAAGTCCATAGGTGTGTGTGTGTGTGTGTGTGTACACAATAGCTATTGTTCAAGACTGTGCATGTATATACACACACACATAAACACACACACACAAATAGAAACAAAATATTTAGGTAACATCATTTAAACCAATATTTTGGCTGGTGACAGTAGATCACGGTTAAAATATTTAATGTTTATTAATTCTTAAAAGTTTAGAATAATGCAAAAGGTTGTTTCTCCCCTCCCCAGATTTCCAGTTTAATTCTTAGTGTAACTCTCCCCCAATCTTAATGTTATATTTTCATGAAACATAAACAAAGTTTTTAGTAAATTCTCATTTATCTTCTCATTCTCTCTTCCCATGGCCAAAATAGCAAAGGGAGAAGAAACATTTCAGTACATGTTCGTGTATTTAAAAAACAGATACAAGTAACATTTTTCACAATGTCCTTTGGTAGGGAACTGTTTATATCCTTAGGCATAGAATTCTAGGCATAGAAGATTGTATTGAGTGCTTAATTTTAAGAGAGAAAAGACTGAAAAGATCACAGAGTTTTCTAGAGTCCAACTGAACCAAGTTGTCAAGGTTTGAAGATTAAGTGCTCTAGAGATCAAGAGCAGTAAAGACAATACTTAACAAAAGTTTTAAATTTGATGTTTACTTTGCTTATGTTTCTGACAAATGTAATGTAGTCACTGTTGCCAGTTATACTATGAACTCCCACAGATTCCCAGTGAAGAAGACATTTTGCAAACCTTAAAAGAAACTAATTAAACATTAATAGTTACAGTTATTAACATTAATACTCCATTTCTAGGTTTAACTGATTTATATAATATCACTGAATATTGCATTTTAAAAGCTCAAATTGTATAGATAGTACTTTTGCTTCAGAAATTCACAGAGCCAATCCTCAAAGATCCAAGAAATCTAATGGAATTCTAGGCCTGTGCCACAAGGAAACTGATTCATATCCTAGATCCGGCTGAGCACTTCTTCCTTACATGTCAGAACCAAATTTGAAATCTCTCATGTGCTGAGGACTCTGTAAATGATTTTCTGAGCAATGCTATGAATGCTAACTCATAAATCAAGTAGCAAAAAGTACTACTCTTGGCTCAAAACTGGAGGTAGTTGTCAAGGCTTTCCTAGACCTAGACTTTTGCCCAGTAGGTGGGATTCATCAACAGCTGGCTCTTGTACTGTTTGAAATCCAGTTTGTTGGCTGTTAGCCAGAACTCTTAATTTAAAAAAAAAAAATTACCTACAGTGAAAAAACCTTAAGTGCTATAGAAAACCAACACTTTTTAACTATGAATTTGAAATCTGCTGCTGGTCAGTGATGAATTTAGGCACAGGGCTTTCAAGAGCAATAATTGAAATATATTTGACCAGAATCTGTGTAGGAAACTGGGAGAGTGGTCCCTGGCTTTTTTCAATAAATGTTGGTTGATTTACTGAGTGCATAGCATCACATTCAAATTCAAATAAGAAATTCTCTGTAATTCAGAAAGGAAATATGTCATGGCATCTAAACAAAAATATTGAAGACTGTTATGAGCAGCTTCCTAATTACATAAGAATTGCACAAGTAAAAGAAAAGAAAAGAAAAAACTGGAAGTTAATTTGCGTTCCTCTGTGTGTGCATTATATCTTGTTAATTCTCTTACAGGCAACTATCACATTTGTTCTGCTTTGTATTACAATTATTTTTATACAGGTTTTATCTTCCCTACCTGTCTACAAACTCCTGATGGAAAAAAGAATAATAAGTATAAGAATAATTACATAGGAATTGAAGAGTGGGGTTTTCTTCTTTACACTTAAAGGGCAACATTTCAACATTCATGTTGGAGATCTTTATTATGTTGATGGTGACTGTTAGACTATGTGCATTGTATGTAGTCTTTAACCAACTTAGTAGAGAACTCTATAATCCTAATAGTAATACTCGAATAGTCTAGAAACTTCTTTGATATGTGCACATTTAATTCTGAAGTTTGTACATTTTTATAATACCTATAGAATTGTAATTAGATATTTGAAAAACAGGCATAGGCAAAACTCTTGTCAGCTAGTGAATTTCCAAGAATTTGTTGGACTTGGATAATAATAATATAGGTTATCTTAAAAGGTATTTTTCTGAACACACAACAATGAGAGCTGTACCAAATCATTCTCATTGAAAACCATCAGATTGAGAAAATAAATGTAAGGAATCCTTGCTGATTCTACTTTAGATGGCTTTTGTGTTCTAAAAAAAGGTATCCCAGGAAAGTGAAATGTAAAGATAGATTCAAAGAGTGTTCAAAAAACCAAAAATACTATTTAATTATGTTTCAGTTAGCTTGGTTTGTAGTGTCATTAGGCAGCACAGTGTGATGGAAAATGGGGTAGCCTGGGATTGTGAAAGATTTCCTAGTTAGCTGTCTGGTCAAGTGAACTAATTGGAGACTGTTTCTTCCTCTGTAAAATGGTAATAATGTTATTTATAGGGTCCACGTCACCCTTTTTTTTTTTTTGTGAAGATTCAAATGAAATCATATTTGTGAAATACTTTGTACTGTATAAATATCAGTTATTATGATTATCTCATTTTTCTCATCTTTTATTTCTTCATTTCCATTATTGAAGTTAACACTGAGAGATCAAGTGAACAAGATTCATTTAAAATACTGAAAAATATTTTCCTCAAGGAATAGGCTTTTTCACCATAAAGATTTTGCCATGTGAAATATATCTGTATTTAGAAAAAGATAATTCTGACATACTTTGAAAATGAAATTCAGGATATTTTAATCTTATCATGTTTCTCTGGAGTATGAATAAAATTGTTAATAGGGTCAGGTTCTGAGTCATCCTGCGTGTGAGATCTAATGACCCAAATTTAGCTGGCAAAGAGGCCTGTAGCTGATAACATATCCATGTGTCTAACAGCTGGAGAACAAATCATCTGGAAGAACTATGTAGTGCCATATGCTTCAAGTGTTCATACTCTATAATAATATTTCTGTCTCTCTAGAACTTAAAAAATGCTCTTAATGTAACTTAAAGCTCTAGTTTAAAAAACAAACAAAGCCTAAGCAAACAACCAGCATCAACACCAACATTTCACATTAACGTGGTTGCATCACTACTGATGGAAAGAATAATTATTGAGGTAAATTTTTAAGTTCTACATGAGAAGCATTAGATCCAAAGTTCTCCCAACTCCTTTGATCCAAAGTTTGGTATAAGCTAAAGGATAGAAAAATCCCTACTCTGGTGAACAGTCCAGAGATTTAGATTAAGGCTCATATCACTTCCTATATTTCAGTAGTGGGTCCCTCATGAGGTTGTAAGAAACAAAAGTATAATAAAATGCTATTTCTATTAGTATTTCTTTAGAGAGAGAAAAAAGTAACCTTTTTTTTTTTCTTTCCTATTTGTGTTTGTGTGTGTGAAAGAGAGACAAACAGATGAGCAGACATACTATGATTGGAGAACTGCATGATATGAAATCTGAACTTTTTTTAAGTTGATATGTTTGAGTGGTGTAACCTTTTGTAATACTTCAAGTCAGTGTTATTAATCATAACTACTACTAATCATAACTAGTTACCTACCAGCTTGTCAGGGCCACATTAAAACACTGGTCTGTTTCAGAACTTATGCTACCATATTATCTGATTTGCAGTCAGCATTAGTCAAAGCCAACTTTTTTGTAGCATTTTCCTCACAGTGATCCAAATTTTTGTTTAAAAAATTGGAAACTTTTAGTACATTCCATATTAATTGGGAGATCTCATTGAGCTCCAGAAACACCTGGCAGCTTTCCTTTTTCCTAAAATTATTACTCTTCCATTCCTTCCCCCCACTCCCCATTTTGAAAAAGAAATTCTTATTACTGGTAAAGTAACATTTGTTCCCTTTTCTTTCCTGTAAGTTATGAGATAAGTTTTCATTTCATACCTTTCCAGAAATCTGCTTTGATTGTGGTCTGACCTCAGAATCATGACTTATGAAAAGAAAAGTCGGTCATTAAAATTACTTCTGTGGGCATTTATTGTGAGCCTCTAAAGTCCTTTGCATTTTGTGTTGTGAAATTGAAATAGAAAAACAGATGAAAAGCACCTCTTTGTCTAGAACTTGATTTCTATCTGAGACAAGAAAATATCTTGATTTTCATTAGTATTTCAAAATTTCATTCTCTCTGAGAATTTTAGTGGATTTTTAGAAGTATAATCCAGAATTCCTAATCCTGTCACACATTACCAAATTCCCAGAGCAATGAGATGTTCCCAGGCCATTGTTCTTTATTCTGCATTATTCCTAAGATTATTCTATTGGAGCAGTTTTGTAGGACCAAGAGCACTCAATGGGTTTTAAAAGATCTGGACTATCTGCTTTTCTTTAAGATCAATACCATGCCAAAACTATCCCATTTTCTTTTTCTTTTTCTTTATTTCTTTTTTTTTTTTTTTTTTTTTTTTTTTTTTTTTTTTTTTTTTTTTTTTTTTTTTTTTTTTTTGGAGGGGAGTTGGAACAGGGCAGGAAATACATCTTTTAGCAAAAGCCAAATAACTATTGCAAAAAAGAAGCTGCAGCAAGTTCTGTTTGAGACCAGGATGTATTTATGTCAAAGGAAGCTCTCATTATTATTTATTAATTGTAAAAGGAAAGAAAAAATAGGGTTTCCTGGAAAAGGATAAAGGTTCAATATGATAAACTCCCGAAAAGCAATAAAAGGCCAAGGAACTCAGAAAAATAAAGGACAGGGAGAGTAAAAGAGATGATTTATCAAAGTGGCAAGTGTATTACCAAAGGCAAGGTAAGCAGCCATATTTCATCCTGATTAAGGTACTGGAGGATGGGATTCTGTTTAGATGAGTTAACTTGATCACATTTTATGTGTAGAAGCAGCCAAAAGTAATTGGATCTGACATTGATAAAAGCAGCTGGAATACCCACAAGCTTTTTGTTTAAGCCCCCAATATTTTTGTTCTGTTAAATGGCTAAGCACCATCATAGTTAAGGTTGGTTCTAAAACTGGAAAACATTTTCCCTTATATTCTCTTGGTGATAGATCTGGTACCAAAGGATTATAAATTGTGAAGACAAATTTATTAATATTTAGGTCATTCTGGGTACTTAAGGAATATCAAACACATTTGACTTCTTTTTTAAAGGCTTAGGGCTCAGTCTATTTATTTATTACCACTTTTTCCATAAAATTGATCTTACATATCATATTTTGGAACCACATTTTAAAGTTTCTGAATGTCTTGGGTGGTTCTTTGAGTACAATAGCAGAGAATTAAATGTGAAGGTTTAGTTTCAATTTAAGGATTTGTGTTGTTTTATTTTGTTTTAAATCAAGGTACTTTTTAGAGTTGCATTGTGTGTTTTTCCATACAAATTAGTTTTTAAAAGGTGAATTATTTTCTAATGTGTACTAGTGTTTTTATTTTATTCTTCCTACATTCTACTAAATGTAGGTAAGGTACAAGACCACAACAAAAAATATCACAGCTTGAATTCCTATTAGGAATAGTTTTTATGAAAACTACATGCAAGTGTAAAGATTTTAGGAATGCTGGCTCTTGGATGTCAGGCATTAAATCAATCACTGAAATCTCATTCACAGGGCAGTTTGCCAAGTTATACCAAGAAAGAAATAAGTTGTGTGATTTAGTTCAGTCAATAAAGCACAGTAGTCTACATCATTCCACTACTGAAAGGCAATCAAATAATGAACAATCAGCCACTTTTGAGTGGGGGTAGGAGACTTATAAAAAGCAAATCATAGCAAACAAACTTGATTACTCTTATGGATAGAATTTCAGATCTGTGAATCAAGAAAAACTGTAAATGAAGTGTTGTTATTAAAGGGAACAAAGCAAAGCTGCTGCAGGAAAAAAAAAATCATTAAGGGAATTGAGATTTTGAAAGAAAGTTAAAGGAGATATATGTGCACATTCTGAACAAATAACAGTTTACAGAATGTGAAAGGTGGAATCATCAAGGAAAGGGATAGATTAGCTTGCTGGGTTTAGTCTAGTGGTAAAAGAAAGTAGCAGGATGAAGGGAAGGATAAATTTAGACTTCACTTCAAAGGAAAACATCGATCTCAAATGTGGTGCTGCCTTTTAAAGGAAACTGGAAGCAAGGGCAGTCATTTGGGACATTTTTATTTGAATGGATAAAAGCCTAGGAAAAATTAATGATTGCAACCCTCTTGTTCTGTTAGGAAGTCTGGTAAGAACCTTCCTTTGGGGAGGTTTCTATGTGCATATTTTCCTATTAAGAACAAGGTACTTGCTACTTTTTTTTTTTCCAAAAAAGATTTTAGATTTTCAATCCTAAATCTTTTTCCTGAGGGAAAAGGAAGGGAATGCAACTTTTTCTGGATGTTTAGTTGATTTGGACAGCACTTTGTTGCTTGTGTTATATTTGTGCACAAATCTTTTGGCAGTAATCCCCATTTTGCATTAAAATATAGCAAATGGAGTTTGCTTATTTTAGATATATATTTTACCTGTTTGTAGGTGGTGCAAATTCCATACTTAATATCATTGACTACAGGTGGAAAAGTAAATTTTATCTTAATGAAAAAAATTGTCCAGTGGCATAAATGTTCTTCACTAAATTTCACTCAAAGCATAGAACTTTCATACTATGTTTTGGTCTTGGGAAAATTTGAAGTCTAATATTTGGTAGGACAATCACCTGAATTTAGGCATCAGGGTTCATTTAAAATAAAGATAAGATATTCCCAAGAATGTATATGTCTAAAACTTTAATTCTTAATGTAAAAATTTTCCATAGAGACTTTGGAACAAACAGACTGGAAGAAATAAACAAAAATCTCACCTGCCTCACTCCATCCCTAGATTATATATCAAACCTTAAATTCTTTTGATGAAAAAGTATAACGTATAACACATAAAATGATTTGGACAATTGTTAATAATAAATGTGGAGGAAATGGAAAGGATGTCAGAATATTTAAAAAACAAATTCAGGACAATTAGGTCATTTTTCCAGTTACTATTCCTGCCTGTTTGTGGATGAGCTTCTCAGTAAAATGTATATTTTCCCCCCCGAGTATTTGAAATACATGAACAGACAATACAAAATCACAGTGATCTTTGTATTGCCTTTTTTTAAAACAAAGGAAGAGAAAAAATTTTTTAAAATCAAGTTTTTTTTAAACAATGGAATGATGGAATAGATTTTAAGGAATCATAGAAATGCTAGGTATATGTGTGTGTGTGTGTATGTGTATATATATATTGTCCTTGGAGGCTCTTTTGTTGAAATCATATTTAAAAAAAAAATAAAGCATTTTATCTAAGACATTGATTTTTTAAAAATTTTTTGTTAGGCTAGTATTTATACCAAAAAGTTTAGACTGACTTATTTAAACAAAGATTTGTCTATCTATATATAGTATAATGAAATAGTGGATAGTTGATTGACCATGAAATCAAGAGATCTGGGTTCAGTTATTACTGTTAATCATGGATAAATTACTTGTTCTCTTCAGAGGTTTTCTGATCTTTCTGTTTCCTTTTTGTTTGTTTGTTTGTTTGTTTTATCTCTAGCATCAAGAACAAGTGCTGTGCACATAACAAACACTTAATAAAGATTTGTTTAATGTTGTTTGGAAAGAAATTCCAATTGGATGGTAGGCCCAACTGCCAGGAGAGTGTACCACAAAGCAGTAGGGGAGTGAGGAAATAGAGACATCAATTGGAGAGAAATGTTTTGAGAAGTTTGAACATGAAAAAAAGCAAGAGATAAAACAGGAATGTTATGGTATGGAATCAAGTTATTAAGACTGGAAAGATAACCCATGTTTGCATTCAGATGAGAAAAAGCTTTGGAGAGAGATTAAAGATGCATGAAAACGAGGTGCTTTCAAGAAAGTGGCAAAGTTTAAAATTTCATGTTGAGAGGTGGAAATCAATTTTATTCTAAATATTAATACTAAAAATAAATCAAACTATGAATGCAAAATAGTTGAGTTATTTTAATGTTTGGTGCAGTGATGGAAAGGAAGGAAAAACAAGAAAAGCTTAACTGACTAGAACAATCTAGATTATGTCTCAAAGGTTCTTCAAACCCTTCCTATTTCCCAGATCCTTGCAAAAGTACATATAGCTTATTTAGTTTGCTGAAACGCTATTGGAGCACTGTCTAAGTTGCCAGCTTTTTAAGATTGAGATTGATCTCAACTGAGGAGGGGGGAAGAAAAGACAAAACTTCATCAATGGCCTCAATTCAAAATACAGCAGGCAATTAACTAATAGGGGAACACATTTGCTAGAGCACACTGCCCAACAGGATCTATCAATATTCAGATTTTTTAAATGTAAGTAACACATACCAAAATTCTTTTCTACTTTATAATTGAGTCTGATTTATAAGTTACTAGAATTTATAGTTATAAGTTTCTATAAGTAATGTGCAGTTATTTATGTTAATAAAACCAAGGTTTATATATTTAATTACTCTTAAGAAGGGATGTCTATTACTTATTGGGTCTAAAAAAAGAAATAACAAATGAAAGAGTAACATGTGATTAGTATATATTCGTTATACCCATGACAATTAAGATTTAGGAGATCTAGTTTCAGGGGAAGAGACTTGTGTTTTTTTATACAGCATATTTAATAAACTAATTTCTTAACATGTCTACAGAATTTAAAGGCATCCTTAGTTCTTAAATTTATCATCTTATAAAGTAGGAAAAAAAAACATTGAATTTGGAATCAGAGTTTGAATCTGTTTCTGCTATTCTTAGTAATTTTGTTAACTTGGGTAATCATTTAGCTTCTCCAGCCCTCACTCTCCCCATTTATAAAATGAGGGAGTTGTTTTGGAGCTCTAAGGTCCTTTCCAGCCTTTAAATCTGTAATCTTATTTACTCTTGAAGCATTCAATTGCTGTTTTTAAGAAAGGCATAAACAAGTAGTTTTTCAGGCACCAAGTTATTCATAGTCCTAAACCACCATGTGATGAAGTACTTGTTTTGCTCAACTAAAACTCTATTTATGCTAGAGGTTTTGTTATATTTAAGGTGCTAGATTTATTGACTAAATTCAAAGTAATTACTTTGGATGTTATCGCCACATCTTTTTGATCATTTTGTTAATATTGATGAGGTAAAACAAAAACTTATGAAAAATATATTTGTTTCTACAAATAAAAAACAATTACAATAGTCCAAAAACTTTTTTGTTCTGATTATCAAATTAATTGTTGTGACATCTGTGCAAAGGTTGAAATTATTCAAGTGAATGTTTGTCATGGGAATGAATATAAAAAGACAAAACTGGATAGAAATTTAGGGAATACCCACTTCAAAGAAATGAGAAAGAATGGAAACATGATTTGCTTTTTCTCACAATGTATGTCAAGACCCAAATTACAAAGTAATAAGTTTACCTAAGGACCTCACATACAGGATTTCAAAATTTGATTGGCTCTGATTAAACATCTAGATTTTTTTTATAATATTGTATAAATTTCTAAGCTCATTTTAGCATGTATAGATTTCAAGAAATTATTGTTATTCATTTTATTATATCATTTGTGACTGAATGTCACTGTGTTAGGTCAAATATAAATGTCACGAACATATCCATGATTGTAATGGCTTTTCATTTGACACAAAATCAAGATCCTAAGCATTATCTTCATATTATAGTCAAATGTAAAATAATATCAATGAAATGACCTACTAATTTGGGAGTATTTTAAGTATTTATGGAAATTATTAATGCCTTTGAAAAGAATTGGAACCCCTTACACAATCACTTTATATATCCTCTATACATGATCACTTAGAGTATATACATTATGAATACTCTCCATGTAATTTCTACATGCTGCTTTCATCCCAAAGCAAAAAGTGTAGTACTAATGAGATACTACAAATACAAGAAGAAAATTGGGAAGTCACTGAAATGACTAGGACTTTGCTTCAAACAGGGCTGTACCTAGTACACAGAATACCCAAGCCATATGGATATATGGCATATGGATAATTTTTAGAGAGCAGGACTCAACAAACTATGGTTTGGAGGCCAAATATGGCTCTCTACTCTTTTTTTGTAGGGGCCTTGAGTTAATGATTGTTTTTACATTTTTATTTGGACCTCGGGCTGTAGTTTGTCAACTCCTATAATAAAATGTAGGAAATAGATTTCTGTTCCATAAGGTTCTTGATTCTTACTATCTGGGAGTCTTCTCTGATAGCTGTTCTTCATTCCCCATTAGCATGGTGAAAATCCATTTCTTCTTGTTCTGTCTTCAGTTAAAATTGAAAAGATATAGATAGATATGGATATTTAGAAGATATAGATAGAAGGTTCAGAAATAAGTTCTAAAAATCCATTCCTGAGAGACTGTTACTGAGCCGTAATTTCTAATTTACAGATTGTAATAAGATCTGGAGAAGGATGGAGGTAGAAAAGATAGACAGTGCATAAATTTTTGCTAATTCTTGGCATTCCGAATTAAATAGCAAAATTCCCAAAAAAGGAGGAGTTTGATCTGACAAGATGTACAGCAGTGATAATTATCCTAATGCCATCTGAATCTCTGGGAAGCAGGTAAATTGTTATATATCCTTGGAGATGGCAGAAGTAAATAAAATTACAGAACACCAGTGTGTTTGTACAAGTTAAAGATAAAAACTAATTTCTTAGACCTTACTGCACTACTGAAATGTGTGCACTGAGCTTGGATCTTGTCTATGAATGGCAGACTGTATTTGGAGGGAAGTTACAAAAGGAGCCAGAAAAGAATATGGAAGAAATATAAAGAAATGCAAGATAATGAAAAGCAAATTTTCATCTTCAGGAAGTTGACAAGATTTCTAAATTTTTAAAAATTCAAAAATTCCAAGAAGTAGCAAAATGGTAAGCAGATTTATAGGCTAAAAGATTTTGTGACTGTACAATACTTAGGACAAAATATTATTTTAATAGAGACCAGAAAATGTTTTAAAAGTATAAGTGTAATGCAAACATGTGTCTGTATGTATACACACACACACACACACATATGTATAGTGTGTATATAAAAGCATTAATGGTAAAGTGTCACTCATGTGTACTTTAAGCACTTTGGTTACTTCCAAAAAAGAGTGAGGGTTTTAATAATGGTTTTGTTTTGGTATCTTATTTTGAGTTTCAGCAGTTGTAACCACTGTGTGTGGAGCTAATTTCAACCACAATAAATTTATTGTCCCCTTGATTAGGCCCATCTGCTTCTCCACAGTTTTTCTACCCTATCCTTTATCAACTCTCCATCACATTTTCCCCATATTGTTTCAAAAAAAAGAAAAGAAAAGAAATATGTCTTCATTAGTTTATTTATATTATGTATACAATCTCACTCCCATAATGTGCTTGATGATTCTACCTAATTGCACACTATACGATTATATTCTCTGATTTCTCCTATTTCTGTGCCCACCTTTTTTATGGTACTTCATCCTTTCCCCCAGTCTCTCAATGGGGATGTTTCCCAAGAGTCTTTTCCTTAAATGGGGAGGAAAACAAGGGGATAGAGGATGACAGAAGGGTGAGTGGTTATAAATTCCTTAAGGACAGGGAAAATCGCATTTCTGCCTAGGATATCTAATGATAGGCACTTTTTAAAATGCTTGTTGATTAATGGAATAATTATGTTTATCTTTGTGTTATCCACTTTAGCAGTTTTAACTGTTGTACATGAATAGAGGCTTTCCAATCTGGATTTGTGTCTCTTTAGAGTCCTAGTACTGCATTTTCAGTTGTCTTTGATCTCAGTTTGTTGTTTAAGAAAGATACCATAGGAGAGCTCATAAGTGAATGTGGAGGTAGCTCAATTATACTTTATTATCAGTAAATGTTTGATTTGTATGCCTATTTTATATATATATATACATATATATAACTGGGGTCATGTAAAAAATTGTCAGATGAAAAGGGGTCGTAAAGTGGAAAAGTCTTAGACTATAATATAGTGCTACCTGTTTATCCTAATGGAAACTCAAATGTAACATGTCCCAAACTCAATTTATCTTTTCCTCAAAACCTATTACTCCTTTTGACTTGATTATTTCTGTTGGTGGCACTACTGCTTACTCTGTCTCCTATGTTTAAATCTTGAAATTTTTTACTCTCCTTAGAGGCATTTTCCAAGTTCGATAGATTTCATCTCCTATTAAGTCTCACCACCTCTGTTCCCTTGACTGCCTCCATTTTTTCCCTTGCAGAACAAAAATCATTACAGACAACTCTGGCCATGCCATTCTTCTGCCAAGAAACATGTTATCACCCCCTATTTTCTCCAAAATACAATTCAGATTCTTTTGCCCACCTTCACGTCTTTCCACGGAATGCCGTCAGCCTGCCCTTTTGGTCTTCCTTCATGTCTCTACTCTTCACATGCCATGCCATCCTCAGGCTGGTTTGCTGTGCCCCTGAGCAGGCTCTGTGTTTTGCTCTCTTCGACCTTTGCTCACACAGGATGCAGTTCCTGTGCTCCTCCTCCATAAAGTCTTATTTTACAGCTCTCATATGTTTCAGTAATGTCATATACTAGCTTTCTGAACTTACATCTTAGTACCCAATAGGTACAAAGCTTTTTGTCTGTCAGTGCCTAAGACACTGAAGGTTCTTAACAAATGTGTTTTGAATAAATTCATGACTATGTTCTTTTTTCTATCCAAAGAGAAAAAAATAGAAATGCAAATCTTTGGCAGTTTAGGGTGATGATGACTCAGCTGGGTGCCATCCCTTTTCCTCCCTTCATATTTTCCCTCTTTCCATCTATATAACATTAATTCAGAGAAATTTTCAACATAAAATTTCAACTATTTCATCCAAAGCTGTCTTCCCATATTTAGCTTCCTTGTAAATGATTTAGTGAGTTTTGCTCAGAGTTGAAAACAGAGTAAATGAAGTAGCATTTGTTAGAAAATAAAGGTCGCGGCCTCACTCCGTGTCTAATGCTGTGCATGTGAGGTCAGAAGGCCAATTGATTATTCACTGTTTCCCAGCATAGCTGGGGTTGTGCTAAAATATGAATACTGCAGCAGAAACTTGATATTCAGTCTAAAGATCAGACAAACTGATGAATGACAAACTTTACATCATGAGTTTTATAAAAGTCATTTATGTTGAAGACTATAGGATCACTGGATAGTTTCTCCTGAACCAACTAAGTGTTCATGTGAACTCAAATTTTATTTCATGTTTAATGATTGCAGCAGATCAATGGGGTTGGTATTTACATACCATATGTTGATTATAATTATGAGTTGGCATTCCCTTTCTCAGATGAGTCTTCCAGGTATCACCTTGGTATATAGTATAGCCTTTTTTAAGTGATGAAATGAGATTCAGGCCCAAAGTTTTTGAAACGAGGTTTTGAAATATATCTTTTAACTAAGTTTAGCAAGAAGAAAAATTCATTGAAATCTTTTTCGAGCTATCTTTTTACCTTTATTTAAAACATCCAAAAAAAAATTAAAAATAGTATTTCCCCATGTCTTCCTCTTATTTTCTAGTTAACATTCTATTCTAAGGTCACTTAAGTTTATATGGCTTTATCTAAAAGTTTCAAAGAGGAGCTGTTTGCTAGATTTAACTTTTCCCAACTGAGAAATATACATTAAGCACAGAGGGTAAATAGTGTTGTGATTGACTTACTAATATGTATTTTGCATTTATGTAGTCAACTTGCTAGCTGTTATAGAAAGCCAAGAAAATGCCTCTTTAATTGCTTATATGGCCTGATCTAAACTATAGGTACAGTTCAGATTTATTCAGAATAGGGAAGTTTGCAAGATAGATAGGTTTGGGGAGAAAGATAGCATGAGTTCTAAAGTGCAACCCATCTATATCTGCTTTTTTGTGCAACTTGTTTTTGGGTTTTTTTCCCCATGGGGGAAAAAAGTGGTTTGGGAGAAAAAAGTGGATCAGATCTTAGTCACTGGTTATTGCTCCCTTGCTCCCTACCTCAGAACACACCTAATGAAAAGTACTTGCAACAACCTCAAGAGGAACATGCTCAGGGAAAAGAGAGAAGCAGGACATGTTGTCAATACAGCTATTTGGAGTGTCTAAGTCCAACTTAGATTATTATTTCTTTGAGAATCCAATGCTCAGGAGACCAGTGGGGAAGGAGGGCAGAATGGAAGAATATTGAACTGTAATAGGATAGATTGGATATAACATATAATAAATTGGAAATAACATATATAAATGATAATTTTTAGCCAAATTCCTAATGATATTTTTCATGAATTATTCTTTTTTCTTTTTTTATTCTCTCTCTGATAGGGAGGAGCCAAAGGCTCACACAGGGTCTCAGCTGTACCTGACTTAAATAGGTTCCTAGACATTCAGGTCCTAAGGATGTTTTTTGTTTTGTTTTTAAACATGTGAATGTATTAGTCTTATGTTCTATCTAAAAAGCACATGAGAATACATGTAACTCACTGTCACATTATAAAGATGATTATAGGAAAAGAATAATAGGAATCAATAAAACCAGAATCTAGTCCACCATCTGCTGGTTCAAAAAGTTATCTTACCATTAAGTCTTCAGTTGCCTCATCTATAAAATGAAGAAAATTAGTCTGTCAGCAAACATATATTACAAGTAAGTACCTACTTTGTGCCAGGCACCATGCAAGTTGCTAAGGAGGCAAAGAAAAATGAGATAATCTCTACTGTCAAAGAGCTTACTGTCCAAATGGGGATATAGCATATATATACATATATGTATGTATGTATACATGTATGTATGTATACTCAGGATACAAGGTGATCTTATGGAATAAGCCCTAGGAGCCAGGGGCCAAGGAAAGGTCTCCTGCTTGAACAGTATCTTGAAGAAAATCAGTGATCCCAAGAAGCAGAGGAAGGGTATTCCCAGCATGAAAATAACAGAAGAGAGGCCTATTTGGTTGGGAGACAACACTATTTGTGAAAAACAAGCTCATGAGTAAATCTCCAGTTATTTCCAAAATTATGTAATTTCACAATAAAATTTCATCTTATATGCAACATTGACAAAATCCAGAAGGACAATTGTTGAATCTTAAGAATTAATTTGTGTCCCAAAGAAGATCTCAGTTGTATGTTAAGGTTTTTGTCAATTAAGCAAAAGAATTTCATATTATTATCTGGAGATATTTCCAAAAAATTAGATTTTCAGTGGTTATTGATCTGAGATGTTCAGAGTTCATTCTTAGTGTCCCCATGATAATGTGTTTGACTTGGCAGTTGTGTATGTTTGATTAGTTTTAGAAACACTCTGGTATGTCAACCAAGCTTAATTCATCCTGCCTTAGACTGTAGGCAAGTAAGAAAGAAAAATACTCTAGCTGCAATTTATTCATCACATGATCTTCTTAGCACTAATCTGACCCTCTGGCTTCATTCTGAAAAGGTGGCAACCTTTGATACTTGAAAGTATTCCTTGAGGTTGTAGAGTGGTCTGAGTAACGATAGAAGGTAGCCCAGCCAAGCCATTCTTGAGTGCACACTGCCATTGAGAGAAAGGAGAGGGCTGGGAGGTGAGATGGAATTGAACATCAGGAAAGCACACGAGCTTTAGAAAGAGACTGTGTGCACTAATACTTTGCTCATTTAGGCCTAACAAGAAATAGTATCCGAGTTCGATGATTTTTCCACTTTCAAAGTATGTGAAGGTGTTCAATATTTATTAGCTAATCTATATAGCAAGACTTTTAATCCATTCATAAACTAAAGAACATTAGTATCCTGAACTTCCATATCTCAGATGCTGATCAGTTCAGGTCCAGAAATTTTACCATGCAGTAATAAAATATGAAGTAAAAAGGAAAGGGGAAATGACCTTAAGAAGTAGTGCCTGAAACCATCTATGGTGGTAGCTGCTTCATATATTTGGTCTTATATCATCTGGTGTGAAGAAGATTTAACACACTTTGACACAGATGATTCTTCATTTTAAATCTTCAGTAAAGAAGCTTCTCTG
This sequence comes from Sarcophilus harrisii, assembly GCF_902635505.1. Lineage (NCBI taxonomy): Eukaryota > Metazoa > Chordata > Mammalia > Dasyuromorphia > Dasyuridae > Sarcophilus > Sarcophilus harrisii. Next base: position 303,979,018 of record NC_045426.1, on the reverse strand, counting down.
AAAAAATTATCTTACTGACTTCAGTATCTTCCCTTGCCAATCCATTCTGCACACACAGCTGCCAATTTATTCTTCCTAATGCTCAAGTCTCACCATGTTACTTCCCAGCTCCACAGCCTTCAATAACTAACTTTTATCTGTAAAATAAGAAATCACAAAATGCTAAACCTAGTATTTAAGACTTCATCAGTCTGGCTGCAATCTGCTTTTCCAGATTTATTTAACAATATTCATTTATACACAGCCCTTGAAAGTCTGTTATCCACATATAATACCCTTTCATTCACTCTGTATTCTGATCAAGCTAAATAATTCCTTGATTTTTGTCCTAGCTTCTCCATATACTGGGACCAACTATGCATTCTTTGTTTGATTATGCACTCTTTCCCCATCTGTGCTTATTAAAATCCTTTTGCTTAAATTAAATCCAGGTCAAGTTCTAGCTACCTTTGTGAAGCTTTCACTAATTTCCACTGCTAGATAAAAGTGATGTTGCTCTCCTCAGATTTTCTTAAAGTATTTTATAGTTCTCCTTTTCTTTAGCCACATCATATTTTGTTTATTTGCATGTATGTATATATATATAAATATAATTCTCTGCCTCCCTCCACTCCTTGAGGGAAGGGATTTTGTGTTTTGCTTGGTATAGCTGGTATTTAACACATAGATACTTAATAAATGTTTGAATGAATTTGTGAACATTTGTGTACTGTCCACTGTATTCCCAGAATTTTAGGTATTTTGAGGATTATAAAACATGACTCCTGCCCTTGAAAAGCCTTCAGTCTGATTGAGAAGATAAAACTTACACACAAGAAATATTTGGAAAACATTACACAATAGAAATCTTTTCAAATGCTACACTGTGTGTGGAAGGAATAACTGTTTCAGAGTACAAGGAGAAATTGATAAATAATGGGAATGTGGTGAAAGACTGCTATTGGTAAATATTTCATAGATGCTTATATTAAGTTCTAAAAAACTTTGTTTAATCCTAGAAAGTATTTCAACATCACTTTTGTGGTTGTTCGGTCATTTCAGTCATGTCAAATTTTTTGTGACCTCATTTAGGCTTTTCTTGGCAAAGATACTGGAGTGGTTTGCTGTTTCCAGTTCATTTTAAAGATGAGAAAACTAAGGTAAACAGAGTAAAGTGACTTGCCTAGGCGTACACAATTAATAAGTATCTGAGGCTGGATAAGTACTGCGGTCTTCCTGTCTCCTGATCTAGTGCTCTATTCATTGTTTTTGTTGACTGTTGACCAAAAACGTTTTGTAATTTTCACTGTCAATCTGTGAAGATACCATTTTTTTCCTGCTTATTAAAAAATTAATATATTCAACCATGTTAAGAAGGTACTTTATATTCATTATAATCAAATATATAGCACCATGCCAGGTCCTGCAGAGGATGTAAAGGAAAAGTAAGATATGATCCCTACCCTCCAAGAGTTTACATCCCAGTTGTAGGATCGGGATACATACATACATACATACATATATATATATATGCAAATTAATTAAGCATAATTGAATGGTGCAGTTAGTGCCTTAAGTCTAGAGAAGGCAAAAGTCATTGTAGAATGAAAGTTAGAAAAGGCTGGCTTTATAGAGAAGATGGAAAATGAAAAGGACTGAAATAGGCAGATAGCAAGGGGAAGGGTAATCTGGCAATCTGAAGGGAAACGTGAAAAGAAAAAAGGCTTCATGTCCAGCATAAGCACAAAATATTCCTGGAACAATAATCAGATGAAGAAGACCCTGTGATCACTGATTTGCTCTTGCTTTGGTATCTTGCACCAAATTGAGAGTTCGGCTGTTCGATAGTCTTGAGAGGGAACTTTGAAATTGTTGGGAATCTAAACAAAAACTTCTTTACAAATGACTTTTTCCACATTCAAGATTTATTATTTTGTATTTACTACATTCACTTAACTGAAAGCTGTTGTTTTTAGAGTGCCAGAACTTAATTCATGCATGAAAGTATGTGCCTACTAAAACTATTGGTTTCAATTGTGTGAGAATTATATGCTAGAGAAAATGTTAAACCTGCTAAAATTCCAAGTTGTTATGGAGTGTTCTGTTGCTTGTCTTTTTATAGTTTTTGATAGAAAACTTTCTTTGTACCAAAAGCAACATTTGATGTTAGAATTGACTAGGCTGGTGATCCTTTGAAAACTCACTAATAAATTAAGGCATTAATCCTCGTGTTCATTTCTGTGCTTTGTGTGTATCCTGTAAATGTCCTTAAGCTTCCATATGATGATTCACATTTGTAAAATACTTTAAAATTAGAACTCTTCTCATTAAAGAGTTACCACCAGTGTCCTTACTTTACAATTAGGAAGGCACAGTATATCCAAGAATATTCTGAAACACAGAGCTTTGAGTGGCCTGCTTACTAAACTCATCATTGAACCAACATCAGGAACTTAGATTTGTGATTCTTATATTCAACCACTCTGTTTTCTTGTTTGTGACCTTTAATTTTGGTTGTGTCAAATGTTCAACCAGTTGGACTACTGGCTTCAACTTAGAAATTATTCATTGTTCTAAATAATGGTTTTCATTTTTTATTTGACCTGTAAAATCATAGATTTGCTGAAATGAATACTAATCCTTTGGTCTTCCCAGTCCATCTTAAGGTCATCTTTGCCTGATGAGATTGGATGATTTTTTTGTCCCTGTTTGTGAATTTCAGGGTCTTGTCTTACAGGTTTTGCTGTGGCCCAGTGTATAAACCAACATGGTTCATCACCCTTGTCATCATCATCTCCTCCTTCCAGTGGCAGTTCCAGTGGTAGTGGGAGTACGGGGCGCTGTGACTCGGTTGCACCCAGCTCCACTTCCACTCCTTCTGCAGCACAAAGCCCATCAGGTATTGACTATTTTTTAAGGGCTAGATGGGGAATGTGTAGTGGCCAGAAAAAATATTGTGAAGTCATAATTTTCAGTCTTGTTTGGGAAACTGGCCAGTTCATGCACAGTGTGCCCTTCTCCCTTGAACCTCTCCACCCCCAGATCAGATGGTGTTATGAGGTATTCATCATCATAGACACTAGAGGATATAGTTGTAGCTTTCTGGATTGCTTTTTCCATTGATCTGTTTTTTCTGCTCGTGGTAATTTGAATGATACTTGCTGACTTGCCTGCTCCTGCTTCCAGATTGACCTAGTCTGATTAAAACTCTTTTATTATTGAAACACATTCAGCCCTTCACTGACTCAAGAACTGCAGGAAAATGAAGTTTGTCAACTTTGTTCTTCCTCAATTAGTCCCAGTTATTTCTGTAAAATTGAGGGGAGATCCATAAAGATGAAAGTATGCTTAAGTTCATTTATTTGAAATTTGAATGAATTTTATCACCATAAATGTTTTTCTTTTTTAAAAAAAATACTATGCTTACATTTTAAATTTATATTATAGTTGATGCTGTACTATCATTGCCAAGGAATTATGACCCAGAGACATGGGCAATGTAGCATATTTAAATTAGACTCTTATTAAGTTGGTAGTTTACTTATCCTAATGAAATAGATTTGACAAGATTCTAGGCTATGTTTCACTGTTGGTGGCATCTCTCTAGTATTTTCTTGTCTAGCCATATGAGTTTGTCACTCGATAATGGTACTTATTCATCTCCAGGAAAATGATATATTAATGTGTGCAGATTCCTCTCTTGAAAGTTGTTTTATGCTTTTCTGGTCCTCAGTAAAGGGTTAAAATGCCATGATTTTCATTTAACCATATTGTTTGGCTCAGTGTATCTCTATCCTGTTAAGAGTCCCCCATATAACATTTACCGAGCATCCATTACCTTGATCTTCTATTGACATTCATGAGCTTGAGAGAGATGCTGGGAATTGAAGTGAGGGGCAAGTAGAAAGGTCATCCTAAAGCTACTTCACTTAGATGCTCTTCCATTCAGCATCTGATCCCTCCTGACCCAGTTTGGTCTTGAAATTTGAGGTGACTGACCATCTTTTGAGAACAGCCTTAAAGTCTGAAACCCTGATTTGGGATTTAAAGTTATTGCCAGGTTTTCTGTTTTATATCTTAGAAATTTGTTACTTTTATCAAGATGTCAAAGACTAACCTGAGACTTTGTTAAGCTTTGTATTAATGCTTACATTTTGTATTAGAAGTATAATATTTTATTTCCATACACTTATACTGCAATCAATAATCACATGTGTAAAAATAATAACATTTAAAATTTAAAACTCTTCTTAATGGATACATAACATTTTTTAAAAATAAGTGTGAACTGTTAGGATTCTTAACCTGGAGTCCATAAACCTATTTTTTAAACTTTTTATTATTTTGATAACCATATTTCAATATAATTGGTTTCCTTGTAGTCCTATATATTTAGTTTGTACATTTAAAATCTTATTCTGAAAAGAGGTCCACAGGTTTTGGCAAACTGCTGAGAGGACATCTGTGAGATTAAAAAAAAAATAAAAAAAGGTTAAGAACCCCCAAACTCAGTGAATGAATGAATAATACTTTGCTACTAAGCTCCTAAATCCGTTTAAAATGCAATATTTTATCCTAATTTAAAACGTGTGAAATGTTCATCTTATCCTGATATGTATATCAATTTCATCACTTCCCTCAGATGCCAGAATTGTTTTTTCTCAGATTTTCCTAATCCCTTGACACCTATCTCCTCTTCATTCTCCATGACATGTTTTCTCATGTTAGAAAAGGAGAAACTATTAATTTAGCTGAAGGTGAAAATAACTGGGCAGTTCTGCTAATTTTAGTCCTAAGTCGGTAAGTGATGGCCAAAACATTGTAAGTATGTACTCTAATTTTGTGTATCCCACTATGTCTGGAAGAAATCTTTTGGGTCACCATTTTTTATGTGGCCTGACAGTGAAAGCATTGAAGTAAAAGCCTTCCTGCCCGACTCTCCTGAAACTATAGTGACTCACCTATATGATGAAGAGCAGTACGTGGCAGGCAGGCTGCTTGCTTTCAATTGATCTCTAGCAGCAAAGTAACAAAGAATATGAACTGCTTTTATGATGATAATGAATGGCTCCCTTGCAGAAAGCACCTCAGGATTTACAAAGTATGGTGCACACAATAGCTCTGTAAAGTAGGTAAGTTACCCATGGGAGCCAGACTGTTTCTGAATTGTATAAAAATCTAGATCTAAAAGCCGGCAACAACTCAGTTTTGTTGAGAAATAGAATTAATGGCTTAAACTTTGTGGTATTCTCAATTTCATTTAGAAAATAGGATATTGGTTTTCTGGATTCATAGGAAGTGGGGGGAGGGGAAAGATGTCCCTTTAGGCAGATGTCTCCAATATCTGGTTGGTATCATGCTGTACCACAGCCCTGAACACAAAGAGGGACGGCCATCATTCTTGCCATGGCTGTCCTTTTGCCAGTTGTTTGACACTGTGTGGGCTTTTAGGGAGTCAGTCCCTGGGATGCTAACAGAGGCCCAGCTTTCTGACCTTCAGCCACAGTTATGACATTTTACCACCACACTTTGTAGCCTCTGATGAAAAGGTTTTTTTTCCCCCCCAACATTCTAGTCAGAGCAGCCTAGTCTGTTACAGACCAAATAGAGCATTACTTCAGTCAACCCTCCCAGTCTACTGTTTGCTGGAATCATTTTATACAGTAGAAAAATGCTCTATCCAGACAGTTGCTACTTATTATTGGAATGGTTTCTGAGGGCAATGGTGCTGAATCAGTTGAATTTTGTTGCTGTTTATGTAGCGTCCTAGAATCAAAGTAAACTTCCTATTATTACTGAGCATTTGCTTGATATACTCGAAGCATTCATTGAGTTATAAAACTACATTTTCTCTTAACTTGAAACTCTTAAATAAAATGCCTGGAATTGTGTAACTAAGTAGTGTCCCAACGAAGATGTTGGTTATTCATATTATTCTTTATCTTAGACAATCCGTCAGAGTTGAACTATACACAAAGGGAATAAACAAGGTCATCATTCATCATGACCTATTCAAAATAAAGTTTTGAAAATCAGCCTTATATCTGTGATAGTGACCATTAGTAATCCTTCAAATAATCTATGTGGATTTAGCACAAATGAATGGTTTTAAAAGTGTTTCTTTCACTGAAGATTTAAACTCACACTAAAAAAAAAAAAAAAAATGCAAACTCAGATATCTAGAAAGCATTGATATTATTAATAACCTTAAGCGAAAACTAGCAGAGGGTATCAAATGCCCACATGGTTCTATCTCAATTAAGGCCAAAGCACATGCTATGGAAGGATACAATTATCCTTGCTCAACCTCAAAGAATCAAGAATGTCTGATAACCCATTAAAAAGTCTGTTATTTCCTGGTTTTACCTTTTTTTGAACTTAACTCTATTTTCTGTCTATACTATCCGCTGTTTGAAGTAAGTACTTTCTCTTGTGTGGCCTAAATTTAGTTCCTTCAAATTTTATGGAGGATTGTAGATTATTGTAGAATCTTAGGATTTGGGAAACATTTGTTTTTCTTACTCTTCCTACACATTTTGATTTTTTTTTAGACTTTGATGTCTGCCTTCTGTTTTTGTCTGCCCTCATACAGTATCACTTTCCTTCTTTAGCCCACCTTGACCATGCTATTGTGATCACATATTCTCTTTCCTCCTTAATAAATGCTTAATGAAATGGTTCCTTTAGTTTTATAAAGAGTCTATCTTTTCAAAAATTGAAAAGGTTGAAAATAACTGCTTGAGACATATCTTTGTGAACAAATTAATATGCCAATTCTGAGTTCAGTACTTAGAACTAAAGACAAATGTCTTTTTGAAACTTCTCTTAATTATCTCCCTGTATATTACTGTAGTCCAGTAGAGAGCTTTTCAGTTTCTTTTTTTTAATCACATGAAAGAGTGATATTGTCAATATCAACTTATTAATCAATGCAGTAGTCATTTAACAATACATTTTGTATATAACCCTTTAAGAGTAAATATTTCCATATCAGCTAGGAAGTCAGTGTTATAAGGAAGTTAGGAAGAAGATGCTACTTCTTAGGAGGATTCAATACTGAGAAATCTATTTAGGACCAAAGATATCTAATTACAAGTTCTTTGTATATTAAAAGCAATGCATCAAGATTATTATTATTATTATCATTATCTTAATAATTTTCATGCTCTTCTTCCTTTTAAACCAAGTGCTTTGAGATCTCTAAAAAGATCAGCAAAACAATTTCTTGTTAAAGAAATTAAACTTCTTACTATTGGGCTGAAAGCAGAGCCAAGAGTCAAGTCCGTGACAGACTAGATCTTTAGAAGTAGGCTAGTAGCCTTTAATTTGATCCCTTTTTAGATTAATATGGGATTGGATGCATTTTGCATTTTTTATAGTATTTTACAGTTTTTGAGAAACCTGAATTGCAAAAATTATAATAAAAATAAAAATAAGCCCATTAGAAATAGTTGTTTTACTAGGTTTTTTTTTTTCCTTCTTTAGTTCTTGTGAATTGTTTTAGTATACTGTGTCCTTAAGTAAGCATTCTCTAATTATATAGGTTTCCCTAATTGTCCCAGATATACTGTGGCCACTATTATGCATATTTTGAGATTTTTAAAATGTGTTTTGGGAGAGAAGTCTACCTTATGATGAAGCTGAAATATGGGGTACTGAGTTGTAACTCATGTTCTTTTTTTATCATGTCCATTTTAAAGTTATGTCAAGTTATAAGATACAGTTTCATTTTAATTTCTCCAAGTTTCTATGAAAAAAAAAGATAGGAAAAGAATGACATGAAGGACATAGGAAGAAAAAGCAAGCCTTAAAAAAAAAAAAAAAAAAAAAAAGGCGATTGGAATGTCCTTGATTTAATATAAGCAAGTTAGCATAGATCATTACTGGGAGATCATGAGTCTGCATACTGTCTATGGTTTCCCATTCCATACACTTGAACCATCCGTTTTAATATAGTCCAAATTTTCATTTCAAAAATAACAAAAAATTAGACTACTACTAAATGAAGATGCATACAATTTAATTTCATTTTGAGGACAAACACCCAGAAAAAAAAGTGCCTCTTTTCCTTTTCAGAGTCCTTATTATATTCATTTAGAATTCACATCTTAGCAGTCTATTTCTTTCAAAGACAAATAAATTTCCTCTTACCACAAGATTTTTTTCTTTTTCTTACAATTAAAATAGCACCGTATTTCATTTTAGGCCCTTTGTGTTGAATTATTTTACCCTTTCTTTTTAAATGGTATAACTTTGGGGATCCTTTAAGGAAATGCAGCTACCTATAAGCATTATGTATAATGAAAAGAGACTAGGAAGCAACATCAGTTCTAATCCTCACCCTGCTACTGATAATCTGTGTTCGTTGGGCAAATCACTTCATACATCTGAGCCAATGAAGGGATTGGACTAGGTGATCTATAGGTCTTTCCAGCCCTAAAATTGTATTATTTTAGTCTGCTGTAATACCTAAAGGCTTTCATATAAACCGTGCCCTCTGGCTCTGGCTTTGTTGGTTCACTCATCACAGAACGGTATTGTACTTTTCCTGATATGACGCTGATAGATGTCTGCTTTATTAATCAATGTCAAAAATATGCTTATTTCAATTAGCTGGTTTGGCTGGTCCTTCCCTTCCTCCCCCCTAACAACTCTACCTCTCTACTCTGTCCCATATGTAAAACTATCATTTCTTAACTGCTGGTTCACATCTAAAGTCCACGAGATGTTTTTTCTTGAGTCTGAACTTTGCAACCTATGGTAGATATTATTGAATCAAAATCTTGTTTCCTTTCCAACAGGCCTGATGTTTCATTATCTTTACACTGTTAAAAAATATATACATATACATACATATATATATATATATATATATATATATATTTATGATTGGAGGGGAATATGTTCCTTCTTAGATGTCATTTTGTTCTTCAGTAGCTTTGTCTAATCTGCATGCTAAGCATGACTTCATAAATATCACTAAACACCAGCAGTTATGAGCAGATGTTACACTGCATCTTTTACTGTTTTGTTGTTGGTATTGTAGCATTTATCCTGTGTCCATTCCCATTTCCCTTTTCTCTGTTCCATTGTTAAAGGCTTCCTATGATCTGTCGCTGTGTTTTCCTTTAGTAAGGTCTGGCAGGAAAGGACGACGGCGAGTGTTCAGTCTGTCGGAGGCTGACAGTCATGGTGGACACTGGGTTTAGGTCTTCAAGCAGCAGCTGCCACGGCAACTCACGCAAAATCAATTCAGGCAGGTTCCTCCATTAGACTTCACAAGCTCACAGCCTTTAAAAGCCATGCTGTATTTCCATACTAACAACCATGACTCGCTCAGGTACAGGTGGGACACACTGTCTAAAAAAGCATCAACCAGCAGAACTTTGAAAACATTTGGCTGTATGATTTAAGAACATCATTCTAAACTTCAATACAGTTCATCATAATTGGCTCTTTATAAGCTTTCATGTAGAAGGTTTTCTTCAAATTATCTTTTTGGCTCTGTTTAGTTGGTAGGATGAAATACTTAGAGACCAATAAGGTACTTCAAGCTCAATTCCAAGCCAAATTTGTGCAGACCTGGAATGATGCCCATTTCTATGAAATATATGTCAAAGTCAAGATTGGCACAAACCTATCTACCAGCAGGCTTATTCCATGTGCTGTGATATAGAGATAAATTTCCAAAAGAATTTCTTCAGTGTTAAACCCCAATTCAAATTTGGTTTGGAGGTTTTGCTTTGGGGTTGTTTTTGTGGGGGAGGAGGAAGTCAGAAGATAAAGGGTGGTATATGAAAGAAAATGAACAATTAACCAAGCAGTCAGATGTTATTATGGAATTTTTTTTTTTGTTCTAGTTGAAGTAATAAATGTAATTGAAACAGCAGAAATCTTAATGCAACAATAATCTCTCTTATATACATTAATGTTTATTGTTTCCCCCTTTTTAAATAATATTTTTCATAATACTAGACATTCAGATTGATTGTGTACCATTGATAAGAATCTTTGCTAATAATTCCTTTGTTGTGGACTTAAAACATTTTAACTTTTGCAAATTGCATTTCCTGTTTGGTTTCTAAGTTGTGTTCTTGTAGTTTATGATTTCTTTTGTCTGTTGGTAGTATTTTGACTTCTTTTTATTTAAAAGTATTTTCCCTTTGGGTTTTTCACTCTTGCTTACTTTGCAGTTTTCTTAATTTTCTATGTAACTTTACTCTGTGCCTTTCTGTCATAAAAATATATATATATATATATATATATATCAAAAGTCTTTTATTCCAAGCCTTAAGCAACAAGTATTTAGCAATTGTCTACAGGATGCATAACACTGTGGTGTGGCAGGTGCCTGATAAAACCAATTAAAAATTCATTTCCCAATCTGAGACTCTAAACATTTTAGTCTCATACCTCTTTGCTACAGTATTTTCCTCAAATACAAGTGTTTTCTAGGTTATAAACATAATATTTTGTTGAAGTAAGAAAAAAGCCTTTATCCATCTTGGTGGATTGCTGGCAGGAATATTCAAATGGGGCAATAATTACAGAAGTGACCTTCATATGAATATTTGGCTGGAACATTGGTCTTCATTTAATCCTCATCCTCCTTTATGAAAGCTTTAAAAAGTTCTCCCCTTCTTTTTCACCCTTATGTCACAGTCAAGGATATTTGATTTAAAAATAGGAATGGTATAATCATTTAGGAAAGAATAAAGAGTATTGCTTTAAAAGATTTCTGAAGTGATTTTTAAAAAATTTTAAAAATATAATTATATTTTTTCTCCAAATTTCTAACTTTGTTTATTGTTATCATCAAAGAGCCCTCGATTGTGACATTGTTCAAAAATCTGGGCTGTGATGTCGGCCACATCCATGTAGCTTTTTTCTGTACATATAAAAGCTACATTAAAACACAAAATTCAACAAGTAGAAAACCACTGGAAAAAAATTTTGAAAGTTGCACCTGTAAAAATGTACATGCATTATTAATGCTGTTAGAATTATCTAATTGCACAGTTTGACTCTTTGTCATTTGCAAACTGCTTTATCAGCTCCTAAATTACAATTATTAGCCTTCATATTCACTGCATGAGAAAATTAGCCCAGATTAGAGGAAAACAATGTGAAATGAAGAATTGGCAGCTTTAGAGTTTGTTTTAAGCAGATGCAAAAGGCAGTAGGACAGTGGTAAGCAATAGTGGATAAAGGGATCAAGGCAAAAAATCAGACCAGGAAATGCTGAGCAAACACAGAACATGATCCTGATTTCTCTGAATTTTAACCAACTTGTTCTATTTGATGAGCGTCTTTGTGGTCATCCCTTCTTTTTTTTTTTTTTTTTTTTTTCTTTTTTTTTGAAGACTCATCTTTAATTTTTAAAAATCAAGCTGTGAATATATTTTAATTGGGAGGCTTATTACAAAAATCTGGATTGGTATTTGCAGAGATCAATTTCATGTTTTGTTTTGTTTTTTCTCTTTGAAATAGGGAGCATTAATCAAGATTTTCTGTTTCCATTCTATTTTGTTTTCTGTTCTTTGCTGTAGCTTTAGTTTTTGCTTTTGTTTTGGTTTTGTTTGATTCAAATTAACAGGAATCATATGAAACAGATTTCTGAAATCATCCTTAAGATCCAGTGCAGGCAGCATCAGAACAAAAATTCATTAGAGGGTCTTCTACTAGATGGCCAGTGTAATTAAATGGTATCCATGAAATGAAGATCCATATAAATAAAAATTATTTCCTCTAGAAGAATGTCTGCATCACTATAATGGTTTTTTAAATTACCATCATCTGAAATCTTGGAAGATGTATTTAAAATGAACTCCAGTCTTATTGAGTGTTTCTGTATATGTGAAACACTCACTGGAAGGCAAATAGGTAATTTGTCTGTAATTTAATCAGCATTTTGAAAAGTACCAAAAAAGAAATTGCAGTTCCTTAAAATAACTTCATTAGGTGGAAAGCCTCTCCTTTCCTCTGAAATGGCTCTCTTCCATAGTCCCAATGGAGAATAATCACTCTAGTAATGGAGTTTGACTATTAGAGGTCCCTCTCTGATTGCTAACTCAGCACTTATGTACACCAGTGTGAAACTAACCACAGTTTGTATTAGCTGAAAAGTTCTGCAATATTCAGCCTTTTTTTTTTCCCCACAGTGATTTCTCAGTTTGACCTCCCATGCCAACCTTGAGCAAATTTCACCAAATTTGGTTTCTGGAAATGGTCATTATACAGACTTGAAATATACTATACCCATAAGTTTATTAGACCTACTTTGCTTTCCTTAGTGATGTGCTCTGGATGGGGTTGCCAGGATCCAGCCACACATAAACCACATCCATGTTTCTGCACTGCAGTGTTATAAGTCATTGTCCACCTGAAATTATGTATGTGTTCCAGAATATTTCCATAGTCATAGTAATGCAGATTTGTATCATACTTAGAGACAGTATTTTGATATGCTCACTCTTAAGCATACAGATAGATTTTTAGAGGCAAGTTGCTTGCCGATATCTGGCTACTTCTTGCATATTTTTTCACATGGCTCAAGTAGTCTTTAGAGAATTATTTTCAAGAAAGAAGGTAGAGAATCTTCAACACCTCAAGTAGAAAAAAATGGTATTGTGTTAAATATTTATTTGTTTTCTCTACTAGATGATCCTATGGCTTCGCAGCAGCTCCAGGTGACCTTTTCTGACCAAGTGGTGATTGTTAATGAAATCCCTACAACTTCCAAGTCCAGCAAGAGCCTTGGAAAGGGTTCAGAAGTGGAAACTGCAAACCTGTCCCCCAGCCTGATTCCTGCCCAGCAACCCACCATCTCTCTCATTTCTGATGAATCAACAGATGCACTGAGTGTGGAATCTTTGACTCTGGTTCCTCCAGTTGACCCACACAGCCTTCGCTCTTTTACCTGCACCCCTCAATTTTCCACACAGACAGAAACTTGTAAAGTGACAGAGGGTGAGATTGCCCCTCATGAGCCAGCAGATCAGTCTGAACAATGATGCAGTTGATTTTGCTCTGTTTTCATTTGTGGCCCCTCAAAAAGCTATAGGAACTAAATGGTAGCTACATGAAGGATGCTTGGAAAAAAGACAGAATTTTAAGAAAAGGCAATAGCCTATCCTAACAAATATTATTTCTGTCTCTTGAAATGAAAGAAACCCAGTTCTCTATTGAGTTCACATTTCTTATGTTGTATGTAAGAAAGAACAAGGCATCAAAGAAATTGATGAAAACAGAGTTTCTCCAGACTCCTGTAATTATACCTGAGCAATGCTATTTCCTATTTGCTGCCAAAAGAAGAGACTTCTGTGTGATCTTGTTATTCTTTTTGTTAGACTTCAGATGCAAAACACTTGTCCAGAAAGAGGCGAAAAACTAAACTACAAAAGGGTCTTGAAGCTATTTTGAACCCACCATCACAAAACTCTTTCCATTCACCTGAAGTAGTTCTGTTTTCATTTTGTTCATTTTGGATTGACCCAACAGATTTATCTAATGGCATTCGATGAGGTCATTTCAAAAGATATGCAAAACAAGATGAACTGTAGTAATATTTATTTCAGCATTTGATACTAAACTAGAAACATTTATTTAAAAAGAGAAAAACCACACCACCTCATTCCTGAAGTTTCTTGTAAAGCTAAGAGTATATAATGTATAATTTTTTTTTTTTAATCTTGGGCTTCTCTGTCTTTTCAGAGCTGTCTATGAAGAAGGTGTGGTATGCTACACTGTCTTAAGTGACATTTACGACTTCATTACTCACCAACCTAACTCTGCATGTCTGTTGAATAAAAAAGCACCTTCCTAGAAAGCCTAACTTCTTTTTCAAACAGAGAAGGAATTTGAAGATATTATGTATAATAGATTTCTTTGTCACAGCCAAGAAGCCCTATTTTATTCTTTAATGAGAACATCTTTTCTTGAAAAGATAAAAAGTTCCAAGAAATCTTCTACTCAGGCTTTTTTCTGTAACCACATGTGAACTGTTTTGAGCATCCCCTTTAGTAATTGCCAACTCTGTATGAGGCAAAGAAAGAAATATGGAAAACATGAGGACTACAGAATAGACTTACCATAATTTTACACAAGTGAAATGAAATTTGTCTACTGATTTTGCCCATAAAACCGGTTTTGTGTACTCATTCACAGAGGTAAAAATCCAAGAGCCAGCTAATAATTTTAATGGTTATGACATTCAAGGCTTTTGCAGTCTTTGACTCAGTTGCTCTCCTCCCCCTTTCCTCTCAACCTTTGTACAAATGTACAAGCTTGTTTGTAAAACAAGTCAAGACTCTACATTTCCTCTTTCATCCTTTCAATATCATATATTGTTGTACATGTGGATGAACACATTGGTATATTTAAAGTTAAACTAAAGATTATATACACGTTTCTACAAAGCAAAATTGTTTAATCATCCACAAATAGTTAATATATTATTCATCTCAATCCATTCAACTGTAAAACTGAAAGACTACTTTCTTTTTGCTGAAGAATCTGTCCTTCGAATGTGTCAATAATGATTCTCATACTGCTATTGACTTTGAACTGTTGGTGAAGTTATCAAAGACTTTCCCTAGCACATCTTTGAAGATGTGATCAACCAGAGAACCAATGTCCTTGCAACAACTTTCAAACTAGTTTTATGTAGCCTATTGACCTGCTAAAATTCAGATTTTACATCACTGGAATAGAAATGGCCTAAAAGAGTTGTAAAGAGTGGATAAAGAAGTAGAAAAAATTTAAGTATGGGTACCAAGTTACTCCAAATAGATCTCCCTCTTAGTTTCATCCTGCAGACCTCCAATCAGAAACATGACAACAGGTGGACCTTCATATTAATAAAGAAAACATCCAATCTGAAACATGCTGTTTGAGCAGAAGTGAATAAGGCCCTTGTAAAAACAGTAAAAAACATAGTTATTGACAGTAACGTGCTCCCCTGCAAAGGAAGGGATGGTAGGTAGAAAAGGGCAAAAGATGATTGATGGAAATAAATGAATAAAGGAATGGTTGACCCTCCCTCCTCAAACAGCTAATTATTCAGTGTTTACTCATTTTCTTCTTACAGCAGCATGAATATCTTAACAGGAAAGGCAACATTTCATATATTTCATACACATGGAGTTTCCCTCTTACCCTCTTGGAAGCCAGTAAACCTCTGAGAACTGTGCTACTTCTGTTTTTGAAATTATTTGTACTTATTTTTTCTGGCAACAGAAAATAGAGAAGTACACTTAGTTTCTCAAGCCAGTGTCATTAAAGAAAGAAAGAAAGAAAGAAAAATAATATTTTTCCAGAAATAAAAAATGAAAAAAATTCCTACTAAAAAACCTATAGAACCATATTTATTGAAAAAATATGGTTTCACTGATTGCCTTATCAGAGCATTATGAAAGAAATTGTAAATTGTGGGATCTTTGGTCTTGGAGGACCCTCTAATTTTTAAGTATTTTCAGTCTAATTCAGTATACCCTCTCAGAATTTGTAATGGGACTGATGTGTTTTAGCTCTTACTAAATGCAAATTGTATCCATTTATTGAAGGCCCATAAATTCCTTCTTTTCAGGGAATAACTATTCCAAGAAATCAAAGTTGGGTTGAATTGAGCAGCTTTTGTGATTTAATGTATTCTCTCCAGTTTTTTTTTTTTTCCCCCCAAGATACTTGTTCAACAAAGTATTGGTAGGATCATAGGCCATTTTCCCTACTGCCAGACAATTTCAAGTAATTATGAATGAACAGAAAAGATAGGATCCAGGTTTTTGTAAGAAGTAGGTTCTCAAAGCAATATTTGAAAGAATAATCTCATTTATTTGATTGGATAGTATGGAAATTAAAAGGGTCTTGTTCAAAATGTTGCACACACTAAGAGGAGTGAACATGATTATTGTCTAATAAACTTTAGTAATCCCAATACTCTAAACTCTTTTGCAGACTGTCCAGATGACATTGATTCTTTAGAATACTTAAGTACTTATGGAGCCCTTTGGACTTTGTATATTTAATTTGTTTTAAACTGGAAGAACAGTTGCAGACTTTACACCAAAAACCAATAGCAAACTTAGCTATTGAACTTGACAAGGCAGAACTGTCCAACTGCAAACTTTCAGCAGATCATTAGGAGGGTTCCATCTTACATGGAAATGAATCTTCGCTTCCCACATCACTTTACCTTTTTAATTAGAACAGTGTGGATTCTTTTTTAATGTATATTAACACGTCATAGTTGAGTATATAGCCAAATATAAGTAGACCAAATTCTCGTGATCTTTTGCATTGGACAGTTAGATCAGCCTTAGGAAATTTTGTAATTGTCATATGACCTCTCTAAAGTTTGGATTCTAGACCCAAATCCTTGGAATTTGGTTTTGAAAATCTTTTAATCTGGTTATCACCTGCAGGAAATGCAGATACATTGGTTAGCTCCATTTCAATACTTTTGCTCCTTAACCTAGCTCTTGACATGGAAACATAAATTAATTTGCCAGAGTAGAGGGACAAGCTTATTAAATCACTTTGACTTTAATCCCAAATGCTCTCTCTGAAGCATATAATTTAACCAGCACTAGTCCCAGTTAAGCATAGGCTTAATGCCAGGATTTGGGTATGCAGCCTAATCACTCCCAAGGGATTGGACTGTATAAGATTTTAAAGTATAGCTAAAAAACAAGCAAACTTGGCTCATGGTCATAGCAAATCCAATGAATTCCTCTTAAATATACTTCTGAAGAATATCGGTTGGAGGAGGCCTATGCTTTTATTACTTTGAGTTCTTTGGAGAAATGGAAAGAGGAAAAATGGGAATGAAAGGAAAATGCCATGCTAGGGCCTCTTGGGGAAACTGGCAAACCAAAGGGACTGATTTTTGTTCTACCGTAGTCACTATTGAAGCAGAAATGTTGCCACTATGATTGTTATAATAGATGTGATATCATGAAATGATAGTCTTTCAAAACATTGTAACTGAAAGAGAACCAGTTTTGGCAGAGCTATTCCCTGCAGGTGGGACAGAGGTTAAAACTAATTTCATTTAATTTTTCATTTAAAAACACATTGTATTGTATTGTATTGTCTTATTTGCTCTTTATTGAAAGGAGGAAGGTATCTTTTTTTTTTTCCAAAGAAAGTGATCAACATTTATATGCTCTGTAAGCAGAAAAGATCAGGTAAGTAGTAGGATGCACATATTTAATTAAAGTGATGTATAATATTTGATAACATATAGTTCTGGAGATGCACTGTAAAAAATGAAAATACAGGGAGAATTCTGAACTTTTTTCTAGAGGCAATAAATATATTTGTCATGTTAAATGTTTGGAGTGAATGTAATAATACATTATGTTCCTTTAAATAATAGATGTAAATGCTAGATATTGGAGAGGAGCATATTTGGGAAATCTTGGTACAGTAAATATTACTGAAAATGTGGCCCATTCTAGGGAAGTACCTGCATTTGCTGACATGAGTCACAGAGTTCATGTGTACTAAACATGAGGGTGGAAATGAAAACTGGAACTTCCTTGTAAATTTAACTTGGTAATAAAAATGGTGTTATGGAGAATCTGGTCTGCTGCTATACTATGTCATAATAGAGGCTTCTTCATATATTATAGGAGGCTTCTTCAGAAAGGCAGAGAGCTAGAAAGCAGTACCCCATTTTGCTGAGTCACTCCAGGTTGTATAGAATGGAGGAAACCCATCCCTTTTCTTCTGGCAGTTCCTTATCAATCACTTCTTAGAAGGGTGGAGCTCTCTACTAACCTGGTAAAATAAAATTATTTGAAAATTTATCCTTTTAGATACCTAGCTTTTGACCATAAACAAGAATAACCTTAGGTTTAGCAACTGGGTTCAGAGCAAAATGATTTGTTGTACTGAGAAAAATGGATTTTTTTTCTTCTTTTAAGAAGGAAGTCTAAAAATGCAGAGAAAGATACTTAAGTAGTGCTAAGTTATTTTTCATCTCTAGTATAGATAAGAGGGAGTAGATTGAACAACATCATGAGGAACACATTTTTAGAAGATGTTATAAAATGAAGTACATTAGATGTGATGTTAGGCTTTGTTTTGATTATTAGGGCTTTCAGACTTTTTGCAGAATTTTTAGCCATCATGTTGTTTTTTCTTGCTTAGAATCAGAGGTACAAAATAGCTAAAAAGGCATCTTGAGTCCTTTAGGATGAAAGGTACTAATCCGTATCAATTCAAATGCAACCTGAACTTATTGGCCTCTCCCCTGAGATGAAAATGATCTGAGATGGTTGCCTGCCTGACCTGACTTCCATTTCCACCACTCAATTGAAACTCTTCTCAAAGGTTACTAGTAATCTCCAAATTTCCAAACCAAATGGCTTGTTTTATTCCTTAACCTACCTTAAGTTTTCTGCAGTATTTAATTTTTTTCTGGTCATCATTTCTCTTCCTTTGGCTTCTGTGAAGCCATTATTTCCATTGCTTTTGTGGAAACATTGCTCATCTTTGGTTCAGTTCTGCTCAATAAACATTTGTTATTTGGTGTACATTCCAGGCTTTGGGGTGGATGCTGGGCACATAAAGATGACAATCTGTGCCCTCAAGTAACTTTAGTCTAATAAATAAGGAAACTTATATATGCTATTATTTGTTACAGTCATATTAGTAAGTATCAGAGTCTGAAGTCAAATGTAGGTCTTCACACCCCAAGTTTAGCATCACTTCCATTATTCTATGCTGCCCTCACTCTCCACCTCCCTCTTTCTTCCCCCTTCATGTAAATATGTCTAAAGAAGCGGTCTACTTTCCCTGTCATGCCACTGCTCTCCCTCCTGTCATCCCTCTGACTCCTAAGCCGGGGAGAGAGATCTCTAACAATTACACCTCCCAGCTCTCAGCACTGCCTGGCCTCTTCATCCTGGTCCTAGTGGCCTTTCCTTAAGGAAGTTATAATCCAACTGCTACCCAACAACCCCAGCAGTGATTGTGCGGTTATTAATGGGGAAACTCTCTTCCCTTCAGATCCCTTTTTAGTTGCAAGTGCTCGGAGGCAGTGATATTTTGGGTAGCATCGGGTGCATCATGGAATTGGCATACTTGGATAAGTTGTGGTTTGTGTTGTAGATCTCATTATCTTCCTCCTCAAAGTCATCCTTTCCAACTTCCCTCTTATTACCAAAGACACCCATCATCATCCTAGTCACCTAGGCTGCCGTCTTTAACTCCTTATTTTTCTTCACCTTACATATCCTGTAGCCAAATTTTATTGTTTCTATCTTCACATCTTTTGCATCTATCTCAACTACTTCAGTCACTGCCCTATTTCAGGTCCTTGCCACTTCTTGTCAGGACTCTTAATAGGCTTCTATTGGATCTCCCTTCTTCAAGTCCTGCTACACTGCTGATAAAGTTCTTTCCCTAAAGTGCAGATCTTACTGAGCCACTCTGTTATTCATTAAATTCCAGAACCTCTTCATTAATTTTAAACCCAATAACCTTTCGGCCTTTCATTTATATTTTTGAGTAAAGTTTATAATGTACATAATTATTAGTGTGGTTATACTGATGTATTGTCTGTATTGTCTGTATACATGTGGGTGTACTTGAGAAGTGTAGCTTCTCTGCCAATGGAAACTCAAGGTTGTCCCCAGCTGTATTTGTCCCCACCTCAGGTACCAGTGATCAGTGTGCCAGTTCCATGTGACCACTTAGCATCAATTAGCTTTTGTTGAGGGACATTTACTTTGAAGATGTAATAAGAATAACATTCTCCCTCTGCCTCACCCCAGCACCTTAGGGACACAATTCCCTCTGTTCCATCTCAGAATCTGGAGAGTAGTCTTTCTCTTAGCACAGTTCCTACAGTATGTTGGTCCCCTCAAGTGTATACCTAGATGCAACATGCCTACCAAAAATCCTTCATCTTATCTACTCCGGGCTGGATCCTAAAGATCATGCATTGCTTCTCAGGGCACCAGTGCTAATGCTCTGAAAAAAACAGAGAAGCTGAGGATATTCTCTACTTAAAAATGAAAAAACATAAAGACAAGCAAAGAATCTAGGCCTATATTCGCAGGACCATAAAGCAGGCTTAGTGGGAAGGGTCCAGGGCCTCTCCCATTAGCAAGATCATCTTTCACTGAATGCTGTTAAGAAGTCCAGAAACTCCACCAAGAAGACAAATGAAGTGAATGTGATCAAGGAGACTAGTAGGCCATAGATGTTTTAGAAAATAATATCAGGTCTGGTTAAGCAGCCATTGCAAGAAAAGCTAGCTAACTACATAGTGAACAGAGTAGATCTAGTTGGGGAATATCTGTGTGTGCCTCATAGTCTCTCCCAAGGCTTTTCCAGCAAAGTGGCCCAGTTGATAGAATGCCTAGAATCAGGAGGACCTGAGTTCAAATTCAGACTCAAATAATTACAGTGTGACTGGCAGGCAAGTCACAACCTCTGCCTCAGTTTCCTCATCTGTAAAATAAGCCTCATAATATTGCAAGATTGTTGTGAGGATCAAATAAGATCAAGTGTTTAGCATAGGGCCTTACACATAACACTCCATAACAACTATTAGCTATTACTATTCCAATTTATGTTATCAGTTCTTAGAAGTGGGCTCCTTAGCTGCTTCACAGAAGACATTATGTAAAGAAAAGCACATTGTGGCTCTCTGCATATGCACCAAGCTCCCACTAGATTCATATTTGGGAGTTGTGCTCAAGAATGTTTATCGATAGAAATGTATCATCAAAAAAGCTTGGAGTTCTATGAACCTACACAATTATAATGGCCACCAAACTGTTCTCCCTGATTTGAATGTTTCGCCTTCCTAATCTATTTTTCACAATGTCCTATTTTCCTGTAATAATTAGATCTGAACCATGTCATTTCTCTGCTCAAAAACAGTACATCCCATTGCATATTGGATAATATTTAGGTTACAATTATGGAAGGCCCTACCTGGCAGGCTAAGGAATTTGCATTGCAGATTCCTTAGCCTGCCAGGTAGGGCCTTCCATAATTGTAACCTAAATTTCCAACATCATTTTATACTTCTTTGCTTCACAAACTCCAGTCAAACTGTATTACTAGATATTCCCCATTCTCAAGAGTCCTACATTGTTCTATCCATGCATTTTGTATAGGTCATTTTCTGTATCTGCTTCCCCTTCATGTTGCAAACTGTTGAAATCCTTTTTGAATCCCATCTTAGGTTCCACCTAACCTTATCTAGGTTCAATAAAGTTTTTATTCCTCCATCTGGAAATCAGTACTCTCAATTTCTTTTGCATCTCTCCTATACCCTTTATTACATTCTCATATCTTTTTTGTCCACATGATATATCACTTTTTCTAAAATACAAGTCACTCCAGAACAAAAGCTGTGAAAAATGATGGAAAGAGTGCTGAACTTGAGAGGCACTGAAACTGAGCTCTGCCACTCTTTGTAACCTTGAGCAAGGCCCTTCTGGGCCTCAGTTTACTCATCTATAAAATGAGAGGTTGGAACTAGACAGTCTCTTCCAACTCTCAGAATCTCCAAGACCTTTTCACATGACCACTTGAAAAGTTTTGCTTGACTTAAAGTCCTCTATGTCAGTCTTATTCCTGGAATCCTATGAATGGTGAATCAGTACTGGCACTTCCTTCCCTTGCATTCTTCTGGCTGGTTTATCTTTGTGCATTTCCCTGGAAATTTGGCCTGCACAGACTCCTTTCAACCCTCCCAGAGAGTATTAAAATAGCAAGTCCCAAGTGTGGATTTAGTTTAGAGTAGGAACAGGCTCAACTGAAATCAAGATTCCCATTGCTTTAGAATGGAATCACTTCTCTTCAGAGATCTTTGAGCCATTAAGCTTTTGTTGAAAATTATAGCTGACCTGTGCTGCTCCCTTCATCCCATTCAGATCTACCTCAAGATACACAGCAACTTAAATAGAACTCTGGTTCACAAAGTATTTTTTTTAATTCACTCTTGCCAACAGAGCTTGAAGATACTATTTTCTTCTGGATTTGGGATTTCACAGGCTCCTAGGAGAAGATTGGGAGGGGGGAGGGGGGATATAGTTTGGTTGTTAATCATTTTCTTTAAATAAATTCCAGCAAACATTACTTAAGTATCTACTAAGTATGAAACTTTATTCTAGACTCTTAAGTCTAGGAATACAAAGTTAAGAACTAAATCATTTTTATCCTAGAGGACAATGCGTTCTACTAGAGGGATACATGTTGATAAATAAGTAAATACAAAGTAAATGAAGAGGGAGGGAATAATTACAACTATGATAATCAGGGAAGACTTCCTATAGGAGGGAGCAAATGAGCTGGGCTTGAAGCTGGAATGAAGGGGTCAGAGGAAAGATAGTTGGTGAAAGAATGTGTGTAGACAATTCAGTGACTGGAAAAGAGTTTCTGAAAGGGAGTCATGAAAGAGAGTCAAAATCATGAAAAATGAAAACAACAAAAAAGGAGTCTTTCTCCACTCTTGGTCATTTTTTTAAATGTATTGATCAGTTTTGTTTTGCCACCCAAATAAAACTTACAAAGCACACTCACTATTAAAGAAAATCACTTAATAGTATAATTTTTTGACTGATGATACATTCCACTTTCCACTGAGTAGTTTATGGATTGTTAACATAAGAAAGAATGTGTCATATAACTTATGTAAACCTTAGTTTTCTCACCTCTAAGATAAGAGGGTAGAGATAAATGACCTTTCACTTTTCTGTCAGCTCTAAATGTAAGAGCCTAGGATTCTGAGTTTCAACTTTAGAACAGCAGTTGTCATATTTTTCATTCTCAGGATTCTTTCACACTTTTAAAAATTGAGGACCCTCCCTCAAAAAAATGTTTTGATGATTTTTATCATCAATCAATCAAATACTAAGTGCTTACTTGTGCCAGAGTATTTATCATATTAAAAATTAGAATACTTTGATACTAATGAAAACACTTTTGACATCAAAGGTTCCAGGGAGCTTCAGGGTGATCCCTGAATCCACTTGGAGAACTACTGTAGAATAATGGAACAATATTCATTGTTGTACTTGCTACAGGTTTCTTTGCTTCTTTGTATCGATTTGATTTACATTGTTGTATAGTTATTTGTATCTATGGTTCTAGATTATAGTATACCCGGGTAGCTTATATGCAAAATGTCTGTGTAAAGGTGTTTGACGTTGGATACTGCTTCACATCAGTCTACAAGATATCTTCACCTTCCTCAACCCATACCCTGTTCTTTAAAAACACTTTAAGATGGGATGGCTATTGCAGTGCTTTTCTATTAAGGAATATTGTTTTTTGCTCTTAAGTGAAAAAGCAAATAGTTTCTTGAGGCTCTCACCCCCATTTCTTACTCAACAATTCATATAAAAATCTAAGAGTCCAATGTGAAGCATAGCCACAAGTCCTGCAGTTTGTATTGCATTATTCATAAGATCATAGATTTAGAACTAGAATGCACTTGAGGACATCTAATCCAAATTCCTCTTTTTACAATTAAATAAACAGAGCAGTTAAGTGACTTACCCAGAGTTACAGGACTAGTAAGTGCATGAGGCCAGAATTTAAATCTAAGTCTTACTGATTGCAAGCCCCACACTCTACAAAAGGCTCAAGTCCCCCTAGTTAAAGATAAGCGAAAAAGGGCTTGAAGGACAGAACTTGGGAATCTAAACTGAAGAAATGGGGTTGGGGTAAGGAGAGGAGGGAAAGAGAAGAAGAGTCATGGGGCTATATGCAGAGGTGGCACAGTTTGGAAGTTAAAAGAGGATTCAAATTTTCCAAATTTGTTCACAATCTTACATTTTCTCAAGTTTGACCTTCTCAGTCTCTCCTAGTCATTTTAGCTGTCTTAAAATAGTTTTTCTTCAACATTGCAAAAATATAATATATTGCAGTATTTTATTTTTAATTCTTTTATTGACAATCATCAATAAATATGAATATTTCAATTTTCAAAGAAGGACAGAAAGAGGATTATACATGAAACTATGAATCTACCATGTGTAGTTGTTTATTTTTTGACTCAAGTCCAGTTGAAGATAGTTGTAACAACACTTCTTTTCTTGTCTCCATCTCTCCTCTACTGGATTTTCTTTTGCTCTTTTATGTATATTTTTATGTATTTCATTTATAACTTCTTTATTATTCTTTATTATTGTCCTCTTCTCACATACACACATACAAAGTTCCTCTTCCCCAATTAAAGGCTTTCCTTGTAACTAATAAAGTCAAGCAAACAAAAATGTGGCTCATTCTGTATCTATTACCTATCACCTCTCCCCTAGAGGTGAGAAATATGTAAAGCATTTAATGCCTCTAAATATCAAGTCAGATGAAATGTGATTGCCATGAAGGTGAAATGGACCTATGGACCTGAGCCCAGTCTTCCCATGGTAATACCAAGTTACTTTTGGGAATTTAAGTTTTCTTTTTCCACAGTGACTACTGTTCTTGCCATTTCACTATATTCAGACATCTGAAACTAAACTTACTCACTACCCCCAAAAGAGATGCTAAAATCCATTGAAAAGTTCCACTTGGAGTAAATATATATATTTTAAACAATAGAGATAGTGGGAATAGAGAACTATAATTGTTTTTCATCCCTATGTCTCTGAGTTGGTATAAAAAAATTCCAACTAACACCAAGAAAATTACCAAATGTTGTAGGAAAGTGCTTTAGGGGCCTGAAGCACTTTAGATTAATTGGTTTTGCACATATAGAGGAATTTTCTGGCCAGAGGCAATAAACATAGTTTTCCATGGTAAAGAAAAAACCCTGAGCTCATTATTTCTTTCCCTGAAAAGGGGGATGAGTGTCTACCAATGCCTGTTTCTACTTCATTTAGCTCAGATCAGATGGAAGACAAAGGGGGTTCATTTTTTCCCTCGATGTCTTCAATAGTACAACACTTTTCCTGCTTTATGACTCAATAAACTTTGTGTAGGATATGAGGAAGGGGACAAAGAAGTATAAGAGAGGAATTAAGGCACACAAAGGCACAATTAAATGCCAAATGAAGTGTAATCCATATTTCTAAAGGACCTGCTATAAAAGATTGTTCTTTCTTTAGTTTTTAAAATAGTTTTCCTAGTTCCATTAATGCTCTAATTGACTTATGCTCCATTTATTAGAAGGCTCTTGGGTGAGGGAAAAGAAAAACAAATCATACTAAGTAGTAGTATACCTATTTTCCAGATGAGGAAACAGGATGAGAGGTTTACTTTTCCATGGTTCAGTAGCTAGAAATATCAAAATTAAGATTTGTACCTAGGTCTCATCTCTTAGCTATAGCACTTTTCCTACTACTTCATACAGTCAGAGATTCCCAGGGCACCCCTGGCACATGGGTAAGGGAAGTGATAGAGATGTTCCATAGCCAGGGCAAATTTGATCGTGTTCCATCTGGGGTGGAGTTCAGAACTTTATTCATACCTTTGCCTCCTAATTGGGGAGTGGTTTTTTTCTGGGCAGGCACATGACAGCTACATCTTGACAGCCCTTCTGGATTTAATATAAGTAAGTAGAAGTCATTCCAGGAAAGATGTCTTCAGTGGCAGAGCTATCATACCTATATCTTAGAAAACCGTAAGTAGCATTTGCATTTTTTTTTAAGCCCATGCGTCATTTACCTTGTTGAGTTCTGTAGCCTGAAATATCAGGCCAAAAGAGAAATTGGGTCAGGTGGAAGTGGCCCATGATGGAATTGAACTCTGATGTCAGGCTTACCTGGAGGGAACCTGGCCTTTGGCGGGTATGCATAAGCAATACATGGCCAGTACCACTGCTCTGCAGCTGTGACTATGAACCTAGGCTCTCTTGGCTTCCTTCTGTGGAGAGAAGTGGTCACCTCAGATCCATCTTTCTGAAGAGGTGGAATAAATAAAGGTGTTTCCCTAAATTATGCATGGAGAGATCGGCAATCATTATTGGTTATGTGTTCATTTTTATTTGGGCAATATCTTGAATCTTCCTCAGGGATCTGTGCCAAGTCCCTATGGATGGACCAAGAAATCCCTCCCTCTCCCTTTCCCTCAAAAATCATATATAGCCCTATATTGTGACAATTTGAGTAGATAAGATTTTATTTTATCCTGAAGGGATCCCTTAGAGCCATTTTAAAATTTTAAGTCCAGTGTTGCAGTCATGGTTGCAAAGAATATCCTATCTCTTCATTTGAAAAATGTCACCTCTTATTCAGAAACTGAAGTATGGATTAGGAAAAACAACAGATAATTGAAGATAATCAACCTGATCTTGGAGTACATTACATAATATATCAATTAATATTTAATAATATTTTATTTTAACCAACAATGCAAATAATTTATTAAATGGTATTGACATATAGATAATTATATTATCATGAAAATTTAGCTTCTTTATTCAAGTATTTGTATTCTTAAAACCCATATATGCTGTGTTGTATCTTTGCAGAAGTCTGTTCAAGTTATTAGGAATTTGTATATTCCATAATTAACTTGCCTTGCTGGACCATAGTTTGTTTATCTCTAAAATAAAGATGACTATTGACCTACATTCCACCCAAAACTATGACTTTATGATCCAAGAAATGATCAAGAATGTGATTATTCCAATTTTCAGTCTTGTTTTCATGGGCTATTTTGAAATCTAGGATGGCTTCAGCCTCAGCGATGTTCATGTAGATTAATCCAGTCCAACTATACATAATGGCCCAGGGGACATTAAGAGCCAGAATCTAGTCCCTTCCTAGTACCTTCTTCACAACTTGATCCTCTTTATGAGTTTCTGTGGTCATTTGGATATGGTTACTTGGATAATAGCATTTACGGTTTAGAAATTAATCATATATAGAAATTATTACATATAGAATTATTACATGTAATACATACTATATATAATATTGCATGTAATATATGTTACATATAGAAATTTAGGATTCTTCTATTCAGTTCTGTGGCATAAATAAAAAGAAAAATCATACCAATATCCCTGAGAGTACTAAAGCTGAGAAACTTCATTAAATAAGGAAATTAAGGTTAATGAATATGGACAAGCCTAGGAAGAAGGGAATTACTTTTCTTCATCTGTATCCTGCTTTTTCCTGCATTCCCACTGCTCAAATAGAATGGAATAATAATAAATCATATCTATGTAACTGTTAAGATTCATAAAACATTTGGTTTACAATTCTGTGAGATAGGTAGTATAAGGATTCATGCCATTTTAATGATGAAACTGAGAAGTTAAGTGATATACCCATGACCACACTTCTAGTAAACAAAATTAGGACCTGAAACCAGAACTCCTGAGTTTTAAAACCCAATTCTTCCCATTATATAATGCAAATTCTTGTGTAAACTAAGCCTGTGTCAGATCTAAACTTTATATCCCCATACCTAGCATGGGTACTATTCACATAGTAAGCACTGAACATTATTCTTCAGAATTGGAAAGAAATTTGATAATCACCCAATCCAACCCATAATTTATTCCCTGAACCCCTAGCAACCGTTCTTTGTGTCTGAGCTTTTTTTGCTCAGGCCTGGTCAGAATGTTTAGAATTCCTATCTGAAGTGATTTAGAAAAATAAAGAATTGCTTTCTGGTCATGTTAGTTAGGCAACAGCAGTTCTCCAGAAAAGGAACCTCCCTAAAACAGGGTCTTCAAAGAATTATAGCCCTACTTCACCTCTACTACATCCTGCTTCCACCTGATATGGTCCTGTGACCTGGCCTTTTTGCCTCCATTCTGACCATCATGTAAGCAGTTTTTCCTTGAGTGTTTAATGCTTGTGAGCTTAAGAGCCTACCCTTGCTGCTGTCATTACTTTTTCCCTTGGAAGTTTCACCCGATTCTGTCAGGAGCCAATGCAGGAGACCATCTCAGTAGAGCCCAACAGGCAAGCAACCAACAGAGAGCACTGTGTCATGTGAGAGGTAAGAAAAGAGCATGATTTCTAAATGGTGATACAGTGGTTATATAGAGTGCTGGGCTGCACAAGTCGGAAGAGCTGAATCAAAATTGTATCTCAAACACTTAACTTGGCTGGATCTCAGAGCCTCTCAGCCTCAGTTTCCTCATTTGTGAAATGGAAGTAATAATAGCACCCATCTGGGGGGAGGGAGGTTCAAATGAGATAATATATGTAAAGCACTTTACAAACCTTAAAACACTATATAAATGCAAGCATGGCAGGAATATATATATATATATATATATATATATATATATATATATATATAAATTCAGCAGATACAATTGAGGAACACTTATTCTGGAACATCCTGTTAATCACATTGGTCTGGCATCCAGATTTCTCCATTACAGGCTTTGTCCCCAAATCTCTTTATCTAAACCTGGTCCCTATCCTGAGCTTCAGTACCAAATAACCAACAGCTTTTGGGGATATTTTGATACAGATGGTGCTGTAAATTCAATATGTCAAAAACTCAAATGTTTCCCCAGAAAACCCTCCAAACTTCCCTATTACAGTAGAGGATAATTACCATATTCTCACCCAGGCTTACAACCTCAGTGTCACCCTCATGTGTTTGATCTATTGTCAAATCTTATTATTTCTACCTTCACAACTCTCTCCTATACTTCTCTTCTCTCACAAAACTGTCATCTTAATGTAGGCACTCATACATGTCTCCTAGACCATTGCTGATCTCCAAGCATCTTCCCTCCTCTCTTCCATGGCATGGGTTGCCATGGAATAGCACCTCCACTGTGAGGGCTTGCTGGACTCTTTTCAGGGCTGCTCATCTACTTTTGGTGCTTGTCACCTAATTCTCCCTTGTGGCTCCAAGAAGCTGTAGCATGCACAGGGACTACACCCAAGTAAAAGTGCTTTGGCAGATGGGTTAAATCACGTTAAGGGTAAGTGACAGGCCTCAGATCTATTGGTGATTTAGGGAGGTGACTATCCCAAGCATGGGAAGACTTCCTCCAGTAGAATGAACAAATGAGAACAACTTGTTCCAGTGACCACGAAAGCAGCTGAAGCAGGTACTCTGATACACCGAGCTTGGTCAGATATTGAATATGTAGGCCATTATCAATTGTCTTGACTTTTGTCTTGCCATTGGACTTGTACAGTTCTGCCTCACTTAAATCCAGTTTATGCACAAGTCAAAATATCATCCCATAATGTCATTCAAAAATTAAAGATGAACAACCATGTCTAAAATGCACTCCTTTCTCATCTCTACCTTTCAGAGAACTTATTCTTTAAGGCTCAGCTCAGGTGTCACCTTCTCGGGGTAGACTTCCCCTAATTTGTCCCTCACCACAACCCAACCCCATTTCCTTTGCCATCATTTCTACCTATCTGCATATATCCCATCATTCCTAGTAATATGTGAACTCCCTAGGGGCAGGGACCATTTATTTTTTTTGTCTCTGTAGCCCTAGCCACTAGGACTGTTGCCCATAAAAGACACTTAACAAGAGTTTATTGAATTGAATTGAATTTCATTCCTCAAGTAACCAGCTGGTAAACTATGCCAGACCAGCACCACCTGTTCTTTTGCGTGACTCTACTTGCATTTCATCCTTGGAACCATTCAAGAATGAATTTCCCAATATGAAGGATTAGGATTAGGAGGAAAAGGGCCAGGACAAAAAGAATTTTTCTGCTTCTTGAAATTCAACAAATTATGTAATTTATTGAAAGAAACCAATATCTTATCTATTCTCTTCATTTCCTTTCCATACTTCTAAGTATGTCTTTTAGACATCAAAAATGCCCTCTGCCCTTTCCTCTTCATCAAGATATCTGTCGTCAGCTACTTCTCTCCTTCAAATTTGGTCATCATTCTCATTCATTAAACATAACCTAAATGCTCAGCATTACATACAGATATTCTGCAAATTTTTCTCACTTGTACTTTTTTTTCTTATTAGTACAGCTTGTCTTCTCTATTGTCCTGCGTACTTCTTAGAAGCCAAAACTACTTTGGCCATTTGTTATTTCTATTCTTTCCCTTCACTCTCAGTACACAGAATAATGTTTTGTGCATAGCAGGTTTTCAGTGATTGAGAATAAATTGAGAGCAAGGAAAATCCATTTATAAAAGAGTTGTTCAGTTGGCCTAGAGTAACTGCCCATGATAGCAGAATGTTGGGAAGCAGTGTGGTGAACTCCCTCTACAAATTCCTCCAGATACAGAAAATGTACCATACTGAATCCTGATGGGGAAAATTCAGAAAAAGTTGCAGTGAGACCTTTGTCTAGCCCAACTCAGCCTAGAGAGAAATATAGCAGACTTGAGGCAGGATCATGCTGCACATAGTACTCCAGCATCCACAGAGAGACTGTGCACCCCAGCAAGAGGAGGTCCCATACTGGGATCAGGCTGGAACAGCCTTAGGCAAAGATGGGGGCAGGTGCAAACTGTCAGCTTTTACCTACCTCCTCATTCCAGGTCACAGAACCAGAGAGGACTGAGAAGGGGACCTGCAGAAGGGAGTGGCATTATAGGTAGGGCGATCCTGGGCTATGTTCAGAGAAAGGACAACATTCAGAAGTCAGAAGCAGTAACAATGTAGTTCAAACCCCAAATGCAAAATCTCCAAGGATCTAGGCCAACTTATAAGGGAATAACCAAGGCAAGAATTCCAAACCAAAGGAAAACCTATAATTCTGCCCCTCTGAACCAACAGCTTTCTAGCAGGAAGAGTTCAGCAGCAGCCAAGCCCAGTCTCAAACCCAGGTCAGCATCTTGAAGAGTTCAAATAAGGAGAGCAACAATAAAATTTTCCCCTGGATCAGACCACTTTGGGAATATTGAAAGCTCACAGGTCTTCCACTTATCCCAGTAGACTTCCCAAAGCTGCAGCACAACTAGCCCAACCCAGTCCTAACATCAAATATGAAGTTGAAAGAAGGGGCAAACAAAAAATGACCCCAACCATAATAAATTATTATGGTGTCAAATATACTCAAGACGCAAAAACAAAAGAAAATGACTCCAAAACATTTACAAATCACACACAGAGAAAAAAATGCAGTTTGGGCTCAAACTCAACTAGACCTCTCAGAAAAGATGAAGGAAGAGTTTTTTGTTTTGTTTTGTTTTTTGTTTTTTTTTAATTACAATGTGTTTTAAATGAAATGGGAGCATTAGGAGAAAAAAACTAGAAAAGGATTGAGGGCCATGGAAGAAAGAACTGGAAAGGGAGTTAAACAGCTTAGTACAAAGAAAGAAGCTATAGCATATATAGCAGCCACACCCCAGTAAAAGCATCTAAGCAGACAGGATAAACCAAGACTGAGGGTAACTAAAAGGCCTTAAAATCATCAAGGATTTAGGGCAATATCTATCCCAACTATGTAAATATATATCCTGGTAGAATGGGCAAATGAGAACAATTTGTTCCAGCAGACATGAAGGTAACTAAAGCAGGTGCTATGAAGTGTTTAGAGCTTGGACAGACATTGAAGATGCCAGGTTCTTCCACTGCATCCCAGACCATCACCAATTGTCTTGACAGTGGACTTTGATGATTCTGGAAGGAGAGTAAGGCTGATTATTTTGTGCAATAATGAATTAAATCCAATTCACACACAAGTCACCATAGGATATCATTGGTCACAACTACCAACTGGTCCAAAACCTTGCTTAAGCAACAAACTCCCTGAAAATTAGAATGAACCAAATAGAAGCCAATGACTTCATGAAGCAACAAGAAATAAACAAACTCAAAAGGCTGAAAAATAGAAGAAAACATAATTTATCTCACAGCAAAAGCTACTGACTTGTGAAACAGATCAAAGACAAAGCATTTTTAAACATTAGATTATCTGAATATCTTGACCAAAAGCCTAGATATTTTTTAAAATTTTAATTTAAAGCTTCAATACAAACTAGAAAAATAGAAAAGGGAAAAAAAAATCTTTATGTGCTCAGCAGAACATCAGGGAGGATTCAAAAATATGTAACAATAAATTTCCATTCCAAGAAAGCATATATAATAGAAATTATTGTATTCCAAACTGTCCATCGTTGTTTCCTTGTAGGTTTACTTTTGTTTTCTGCTATGCACTTTTTACTTTATTCTTTTTCCCTTTTCTTCCCTAGACATATATGTGACAGAGGGTGAATTCTGAAAACTGAATTTTATACACTTTTGATGCAGGTAAACTCTGTAAAAATTGTGTAAAATAATTACTGAAACTATGTCCCCTTTAATCTGCAAAAGAAGAGAGAATGGGGTCTCCCAGGCTCCAAAGAGTCTGGGAGAAAGCATACTTTTCAGAGTGGACCTTTTTTAAGGCAAATCACCATTCCCCGCTCCCCTTATTGGTAGCCGGATCCTCTTTCAGGAAGCCTTCAAAGTGATTTTCATTCAGTTGGAGATCTGGGCCTGGAGACTTTGGCTTTCTTTTCGATTTGAAACCTGAGCCTCAGATTTCCTATCAAAGGGCAATTTTAACACATTTCTTTGTAGAATATCCAAAGCAGGATTATGTCTTGTCAAGGAACCTCTCCTTGGCATAGCTGCCTGTCAGGGCTCCTGCCTGTTGTGAAGAGACCCTCTTCTCAATGAAAAACCTTTTGTTATTTCTCTGTTACTGAGGAAGTCTCCTAACTGACACCTAGCAAACTGACTTCTGCAGTGCCAATAAAACTTCCCTTTTGCCATTCAAACTTTTCAGGTTTGTGAATTCTTTCATGAAGGACCTGTGCCAACCAGAAGGGGATTCCCACAACTCTACTCTGCCTCTAGAACAGCATCATATGCACACACTCACACACACACACACACACACACACACACACACACATATATATACATACACACACACACATATATACACACATACACAAATATCTTAAAATAGTTTTAATATGACTGACATATAATGTAGATTTCTCTCAATTGAATCTTTTTAAAATTTGACTCAGTCTAAGATCAATGATTATTACCCTTATTTTTTCTGCCTAATAAATTCCACTCCTGATCATTTGTTGTTTTTATCGTGATTTTGTGTATTTCTTGTTTCCTATCGCTGCTAATTTTTCTACTTTATTTCTACCTGCTAGCTTTCCTTGCTATTACTTAATGTTACTCCCCCCCACTGCAGCATTCTTCCCTTATCTTTCCCCTCCCATCTTTTCCCTCCCTCTTTATTCCATTCCAGTTAATCTACACATCTTTCTGAACCTCGCCTTATCCTATTCCCTCCCCCTCATTTCTTTATAGGTTTTGGAGGGTGTTATACCCTTGTAGATTTGTCTGTAATGCTTCTTCTTTAACCCATTCACGATGTGAGTAGGATTTCAAAACTACTAGCCCTCCTCCCCTCTAATTCCTCTGTGTAATTTCTTGCTTTCACACCCCATTCTTATAGCATAATTACTGTTTTGACCTTTTTCTAGATGATTTTGCTGTTTAACGTCACATCATACTCAGCTCTACCCCAATCTTTCTTTTGGACTTCCCAATTTCTAATGTCAAATTTAGACATATGGTTTACATTTCATGTATAAAACAAACAGTTTGTCCTTATTGAGTCCCTTGCTTTAATGATGGCTGTTATCTGTTAAATTTTCTATTAAGTTTGGGTTTGTTTGCAACAAAATCTTGAAAATCTGACAGTTCATTGAATGTCCATTTTTTTTCCATCAAGTATTATACTTAATTTTACAGAATATATTTTCTACTTCAACACTGGTTTTTTTATTGTTGATATATAATTTTTTAGGACTTATGGTCTTTTATTGTATCCACTGATAGGTCTTCTGAAGTTCTCATTGTAAATGAGTCATTTTAGGAGTCATTTTAGGTGACTCCAGGAGATTTGAATTTTTTTTTAAATTGTTGTTGTTGTTGTTGTTGCTGTTGCTTATAAAATTTTCTCTTTGACCTGAGGATTTCAAAATTTAGCAATGATCTTCCTATATATTTTCCTTGTAGGATCTCTTTCAGGAGGTGGTCAGTGAGTTTTTTTCTCTTTCTACTTTCCCCTCATGTTCTCTCAGTTCAAGATAATTTTCTTTAATTATTTCTTTTGTTGTTGTTGTTGTTCTTTTTTCAGTCAAAGCTTTCAGGTAGACTAATTTGTTCTTATGTTTTCTCTTTTTGATCTGTTCTCCAGATCTGTTGTTTTTCTTATGAGATGTCTGACATTCCTCTTCATTTTTTTTCATTCCTCATATTTTGCTTTATTATCTTTTGGTCCCTTATAATTTCAAGGTTTTCCCTTTCCCAATTCTGATTTTCAGAGTCATTTTCTTCCTCATGATTTTGGATCAAAAAAAAAAGAGAAAGAAAAAAATACTCTGGATCTCCTTTTTTTTTTTTAATTACTTGACTTTTTTTTCCCAAAATCTTTTTTTTCTTGATTTTTAAAAAAGTTTTTCTTCAATCACTCTCATTTGATTTTTAAAGTCTTTTTTGAGTTCTATAAATTCTTTTGGGGTAAGTAGCAATTTAACTTTATTCTTTGGGGTAGGAGAGAACTTTTTTTTTTTTTTAACTTTAGTATCCTTTCCTAAAGATGAACTCTGATCTTCCCTATTTTCAAAGTAACTTTCTATGGTTGGGTTCTTTCTCCTTTACCTGCTCTTTTAAAAAAAAATAATAATAAGAGCTTTTTAGTATTATCACCCCTAATCTTGGGGTGAGGGGATGGTGCCTTTGGCTTCACTTCAGTTCTCTCTCCCCTCTGGCCTGAAATCCACTCTGCTTTTAGGTAACTAGCCAGCAGCTTCCCTGTCCCACTGCTTCTGCATTCACCAGGGATGTATGCTGCTTATTCCCTCTTTCCCAGGGCAGTTCCTCAGCAGTATGATTGGGCTTATCACTCTATATCAGCAAGGTTCCTTCAATCTTCCTAGACTCAATCAGACCCTCAACCCCTGATACTGTTTGGGAGATGAAAGTTAAAGCAGTGCACTCAGCTAGCCCCAGGGCTCTTTGTAGTTACATTGGAGCTAGCTGGGAGGTGTTTACTCTTTACACTGGCCACACTTCTATCCTGGGATTTTTCTTCCTATTGTTTGTTCCAGGAGGAACTCTGTTCTCCCCCTACCATTATTTGTTTTCACTGGTCTACTTTTGCCCTGAGGTGCAGTTTTGTTTGTGGGGGAAATCTAGAGATCTTGGAATTTTTTGACCTACTCCACCAACTTCTCAGAATGCTCCCTGCCTAAACATCATTTCAGGAAATCTTAAAGCTACCCAGATATCTTGGAATCAAAGATAAAAATGGAAATAGAAAGAATCAGTCAGTCACCTCTTTAAAGAAGCCCCAAAGTGAAAACTCCCAGGAACATCATAGCCAAAATCAAAACTTACAGGTCAAAAATAAAATACTGCAAGCAGTCATAAAGAAAGAATTCACTTAACAGGGAGTCACAATTAGGCTGATACATGGTTTAGCAGGCATTATCATAAAGGAACTAAGAGCCTGGGCAATGATATTCCAAAAAGCAAAGGACATAGATTTAAAACCAAAAATAACTTACCCAGAAAGTATAAGGCTAGGAAAAAATAGATCTTTAATGAAATAGAGGATTTCCAAGTATTCTAGGTAAAAATACCAGAGTTGTAGAGAAACTTTTCAGTTCTAGCACAAGAGTGAGGAGAAACATAAAAAAGTAAACATGAATGGACTAAATAATAAACATAAAAGACTAAACAAGGTTTAACTGTTTATATTCAGATATGGAGAGATGATTCATGTGTGAACGCTATTACCATCAGGATTCATAGGGGAAATCAAATTAAACAGAACCTAGGAGTGGTTCTTTTGTATTCTAAGACAGCTAGATAGTACAGTGGGATAGACTGCTGGGTTTGGAGTGAGGAAAATCTAAGTTCAAATCTAGTCTCAGGCATTGCCTACCTGTGTGACTCCTGAGCAAGTCACTTAAATTCTTTTTAGCTCAGTTTCCTCAGTTGTAAAATGGGGATAAAAATAGCACTTACCTCCAATGGTTTTTGTGAGGATCAGATGAGATAATAATTGCCTGGCACATAGCAAGTGCTATATAAATGTAATTTTCATCATGAGGACAGTGGTGAAGATATCTTAATGATCTTATGAAAAAAGAAGGGAAGAATATACTGAAGAGAGGTGTCACATTCTTTTTGGTTGGTTTTTTGGAGGTCTTGAGACCAGCCTTCTTTTCAATTCCGTCATCACCAGGAGAATAGCCAGGTACTAAAGTCCAAATCCTTTATTATCTCCTTCACAATCTAGTTTCCTTGCCTAGGGCCTGGGCCAGCTATCTGGAGAACCTTTCAGACCAGCCTTGGTCTCAGTGGAGAAAGTGCAGGAGTGAGATGTGAGATGGTGTGAATATGGCTCTGACCCTGGCTGAGTTTGTCCCAGCTTATATGCTCTACACTGAGTATAAACCAATCATTATAGCACTAGGAAACTATTATTTGTTGTAAGATTAAATCAATGATACTGAACTTAGAGAACTATTAATCACCATGCTAAACTAGATAAACATGGTCTCATCAATTCCATTGAATTAGCACCTTGTGAGAATCCTTGTTTCAAGTTCAGAGTTCTGGCCCATAACAGGGAGGAAAGAAGAGAATTGAAGATTAGGGGAAATCATTTTCCATAATCAGGATGCACAAACAAGGAGGCAGGAAGGGGAATGGCTGACACCTGAACTTTATTGTCATCTGAACTGATCAAAAGAAGGACACACACAATTGGGCATAAAAATACATTTCACTCAACAAGGAAATAGGAGAAAAGGAGAAAGGGTGAGGAGGAATTAGAGGAAGAATAAACTGGAGGCAGAGCGAGGCAGGACTGGTCCTAAGCAAAATATTCTAAGGCTGTATAAAACTATAATTTCTTTTGAAGTGGTAAAAATGGAAATTTGATGGGGTGCCCATAAATTGGGGAATAGATGG
Source organism: Sarcophilus harrisii (assembly GCF_902635505.1). Taxonomy (NCBI): domain Eukaryota; kingdom Metazoa; phylum Chordata; class Mammalia; order Dasyuromorphia; family Dasyuridae; genus Sarcophilus; species Sarcophilus harrisii. Next base: position 303,942,159 of record NC_045426.1, on the reverse strand, counting down.
ACAAGTAGCAACATATAAACGCTGGAATATGATCATGTTGAACTCTTGTCAGCATAATGACCAACAATGATTTCAGAGGATGAGACATGCTACTCACCTCTTGATACAGAAATAAAAAACTTAGAATGCAGAATTAAATCTTTTTTTTTTTTTTTAACATGGCCATTGTGGAAATGTGATTGTCTATTTATTTACATATTTGTAATGGTTTTTGTTTTTCCTGTGTTCTTAACTGAAAGTCAGGGGTTGAAGTTAGAGATAGATTATTAATGACTAAAACTTTTTTTGTTAACAGTATTTTCTTCCAACTAAATGTATATTCATTTCATTTTCAACATTCATTTTAAATAAGATTTTGAGTTTCAAATGTTTATTTCCTCCCTCCTTATCTCCCACCTCCTGTCACCAAGATAGCAAGCAATCTGATAGGTTATACATATGTTAATTTGTTAACTTGTTTCCACGTAAGTCATGCAGTAAAAGAAACAGAACATACAGCCTAGCTGTATCAGATTTAATACTATATTATAAAGTAACGGTTGTCAAAACCATTTGCCCTACTGGCTAAGAAAAGAATAGTTGATCAGTGAAATAGGTTAGGTTCACAAGACACAGTACTCAATGACTATAATAATTTAGTGTTTGATAAACCCAAAGATTCCAGTTTCTGGGATAAGAACTCACTGTTTGACAAAAACTGCTGAGAAAATTGGAAATTAGTTTGACCAATACCTAATAGCCTATACCAAGATAAGGGCAAAATGGGTTTATGATTTACACATAAAGGGTGATGCTATAAGCAAATTAGGAGAACAAGGGATAGTCCACCTCTCAGATCTGTGGAGAAGGAAGTAATTTATGGCCAAAGAAGAATTAGAGAACATTATGAAATACAAAATGGATAATTTTAATTATATTAGGTTAGAAGGTTTTTTGTACAATCAAAACCAATGCAGCCAAGATTAGAAGGGAAGCAGAAAACTGAAGGGGGGGGGTGCATTTTTACATCTAAATGTTCTGATAGAGGCCTCATTTCTAAAATATATAGAGAATTGACTCAAATTTATAAGAATGCAAGCTATTCTCCAGTTGATAAATGGTCAAAGAATATGAAGAGACAATTTTCAGGCAAAGAAATTAAAGCCATTTCTGGCCATATGAAAAAAAAAATTCTCTAAATCACTATTGATTAGAGAAATGCAAATTAAGACAACTCTGAAATACTACTGCACATCTCTCAAATTGGTTAAAATGGAAGGAAAAGATAATGATAAATGTTGAAGGCGATGTGGGAAAATTGGGATACTAATGCATTGTTGGTAGAATTATGAAATGATCCAACCATTCTGGAGAACAGTTTGGAACCATGCCAAGGGTTATCAAACTGTGAATACATACCCTTTGATCCAGCAATGTCTCTACTGGACTTATCTCCCAAAGAAATGATGAAAAAGGAGAAAGAACCTATGTGCACAAGGATGTTTGTAGTAGCCCTTTTTGTAAGGGCAAAAAACTGGAAACTGAGTAGATGCCCATGAGTTGGAGAATGGCTGAATAAGTTATGGTATATGAATGTTATGGAATATTATTGTTCTATAAGAAATGATCAGTAGGATGATTTCAGAGAGGCCTGAAGAGACTTACATGAACTGATGCTGAGTGAAGTGAGTAGAACCAGAATATCATTGTACAAAGCAACAACAAGATTATGTGATGATCAATTCTGATGGACTTGGCTCTTTTCAACCATGAAGTGATTTAGGCCAATTTCAACAGATAGAGCACCTCCCCTGAATTGAGGAGGATCTGAGTTCAAATGTGACCTCAAACACTTAACACTTCCTAGCTGTGTGACCTGGACAAGTCATTTAATCCCAATTGCCTCAGCGCAAAAAAAAAAAAAATTCCCTTGGAGAAGAGCTGAGTTTATCATAGTTAATCATCACACAATGTTGCTATTAATGTATACAATGTTCTGGTTCTGCTCACTTCACTCAGTATTAATGCATGTATGTCTTTCCAGGTTTTTCTGAAATTCATCTGCTCATTATTTCTTATAGCACAATAGTATTCTATTTCATTTATATACCACAACTTGTTCAGCCATTCCCCAGATGGACATCTCCTTTATTTCCAATTCTTTGCCACCACAAAAAGAGCTACTATAAATATTTTTGTATTTGTAAGTCCTTTTCCCTTTTTTATGATGTTTTTGGGATACAGACCTAGAAGTGGTACTGCTGGTCAAAGAGTGTGCACAGTTTTATAGCCCTTTGGGCATAATTCCAAATTATTCTCCAGAATAGTTGGATTGATTCACAACTCTACTAACAAAGCATTAGTGTCCCAATTTTCCCACATCTTTTCCAACATTTATCATTTTTCTTTTCTGTCATATTAGCCAATCTGATAGATATAGGGTGATGCATCAGAGTTGTTTTAATTTGTATTTCTTTAATTAGGAGTGATTTAGATAATTTTTTTTTCATATGACTATAGATAGCTTTGATTTCTTCATCTGAAAACTGCTTGTTTATATCATTTGGCCATTAATCAATTGAGGAATGACTTATATTCTTATAAACTTGATTCAATTCTCTATGTTTTAGAAGTGAGGCCTTTATTAGAAACACTGGCAGTAAAAATTGTTTCCCAGTTTCCTGCTTTCCTTCTAATATTGATTGCATTAGCTTTGTTGGGTAAAAACTTTTTAATTTAATATAAATCAAAATTATCCATTTTGTATTTCATGATTTTCTCCATCTCCTGTTTGGTCATAAATTCTTCCCTTCTCCATAGATTTGACAAGTGAACCATCCCGTGCTCTCCTATTTTGCTTATAGTATCACCCTTTATTTTCTAACTCATATACCTATTTTGACTTTATCTTGATATACATGAGATGTATGGTATATATGAGATGGTGGCCTATGCCTAGTAACTGCCATACTATTTTCCAGCTTTCCCAGTAGTTTTTAACAAATAGTGAGTTCTTATTCTAGTACCTAGAGTCTTTGGGCTTATCAAATAATGGATTACTATAGTCATTGACTACTATGTTTTGTGTATCTAAACTATTCCATTGATCCACCACATTTTTTCTTAGCCAGTTCCAGCTAGTTTTGATGATTGCCACTTTATAATATGGTTTTAGATTTGATACACTAGGCCACTTTTCTTTGCATTTTTTTCATGAATTCCCTTGATATTCTTAACTTTTTATTCTTCTAGATGAATTTTATTAATTTTTCTAGCTCTATAAAATAATTTTTGGTAGTTAGATTGGTATGGCACTGAATAAATAAATAAATAAATTTAGGTAGAATTGTCAATTTTTATATTTTATCTTGACCTACCCATGAGCAATTGATATTTTTCCTGTTATTTAAATCTGACTTTATTTGTGTGAAAAGTATTGTGTAATTGTGTTCATATAGTTCTTGGGTTTGTCTTAGAAGGTATATTCCCAAATAATTTATAAAGTCTAGTTGTTTAACTAAAATTTCTTTTTCTATCTCTGGGTGATGTAATGGAGGTACATAGCAGGAGCTTAAGAGTTGCTAAAGATGAACTCTCTTCTCACAGAATCCTGGTGTGGAGAAGAATGGCCTCTTCTCTCTTATGTGTAGGGGTATTTGAAAGTTCCACCCATTCTCAAAGCAACTCACTCACAGGATGTCCCAACTTCTCCCATCTGCTCATCTTTAAGCAGGGCCAGAGTATTTGTCCTTTACCAAACAAAGGTTCCAGAGAAGAAACATGGCTGTTGTTAAAATTTGATCATTTAGTTACATGAGAGTCACATGAGTTGGGTAAAACAGAGTTTAAAAAAGAAAAATCCTGCCCAGAAGAGGGGAGAGAAAAAGGGAAAGGAAATGTTGTCTTTAGTGGAGGATGAGAAAGGAAACTCAATAAAGGAAAGGGGAGACTCTAAAATTCTCTAGCACCACACAAAACAGAAAGACCAAAATCATTATTGTGTTCCTCTGACCCCTAGCCTAATCCCCACTTCCACTGCCATCACCCTACACATTTCCTTCATCTCCAGAGAGCTCTCACGTAAAATGAGACTTCAGGCAGGAAGATGAGGAGCCTGGGCCCGCCTCCAGTTGCTGCCCCTCCTTTCCCCTACTACGAAGTTGGTAGGGAACAGGTTTCAGTTAGTGTTATCAGCTGAGTACCTTTGACAGAAGAGTTCATGGGAACTGTTTTGATACTTCTCTATCTCTCATGTCTTCTCTTGAACTTGCTTATCATTGGCAGTTTATCCGCTCAAGGTTTTTCCTGTGAAAGCCTCAAGTGTGTGGCAGGCTTTTTTTTTTTTTTTTTTCTCTCTCTCTCTCTCTCTTTCATTGCTGTTACCAGAAACAGTGTGGAAATATTCCCACTTCTGCTTTGCTTACTGACCGCTGTTCAGTGTGTGGAGTGTAACAAAATGGTAAGAGGATCCTGAGGTGCATTTTCATATTGGCCAACTTTCCCCTCCCTCACCTGATCCCATGCCAGATATATGCATAAGTAAGGTGTGGCTTATTATGAATACTTCAGGAGATCAGCTTTCTTGACTGGGATCCAGCATACTTCATGGAGAGGCCTTAAAGGCAGTCTCTCTATCTATATGCTCAATCTAGAGTTGACAGGGACCTTAGAGCCCATCTTGCTCAATCCTACCATCTAACACTTGGAGAGTTAAGGCTCAGAGGATTTATGAGGCAGCTGGTGACCCAGTAGATAGGAAGACTGGACTGAAGTTCAGCCTCAGATACTTACTAGTAGTGTGACCCTTGGCAAGTCATTTAATCTCTAACTCACTTTCATATGGGATTAAATAATGATACCCACCTCAAGATTGTTGTAAAGATTGAATGACATATTTGGGGTTTTTTTTTTGTTTGTTTGTTTTTTTAAAAAGGTATTAGGAAAGCTAGATGGTACAGTGGATAGAGATTCAGTTCTGAAGTCAGAAGGATGTGAATTCAAATCCAGCCTCAGATATTTAATTCTTTCTAGCTGTATGACCCTGGGCAAGTCACTTAACCCTAATTGCCTCACCCCCCCCCCCAAAAAAAAATAATTAATTTTAGAAAGGCACTCAGCACAATGCCTAGTATGTAGACTCTTCTTTTCCTATGTGTCCTGCCCAAAGCCAACCCTTCTTCTTTGAGCACATTCAATTTGTGTCGATGAACAGTTATTAGGCCCCTTCTATGTTCTGGGCTCTGGGAATTCAAAGAGGAAAAAAGAATCTTCCCTCAAAGAATTTATCTTTATTGTACCATCCCATGCTCCCTTTCAGGAGCGAAGCATAGAGGAAGAGGAATTTGAAATAATTTACACATAGTAGGCACATCTTAGTGAAGAGCTTGATGAAGAAATAAGAAAACACCTTGGAAAAGGACACTCTTCTACTCATTCCCCCTCAAATAACTGATTTGATTGCCACATAGCATTTCCCTTATCTGAAACATTGGTTACCTCCTAGAATAGAGGTAGGGAATTCTGGTCATATAAGGCCCTCTGAAATCATTTGCTAAGATAATTGCAGGTAATAATAAGTTGAAAGTTAGGTACAACAACCTCTTACTGCTTGAGTTCTATAAATTGATTATTTTGTATGGATTGTAGATCATGTTATAAATATCCAAATGACCCTTGACAGAAAAAAAGGATTCTCTACCCCTGTCCTACAGTATAAAGAGCATTAGGCTGACTCTTAAAAGATGAAATTCAATAATGAATAATGTGAAGTCTAATTTTGGTTCCAAAAAATCATGTTTTCAAGCATTTGAGGATAAAAGAGGTCTGATTAAATAGCAATATTAAAAATAAGATAGGGGAGCTTTAGCAGACTGCAAGCACAATATAAGACAGTAGTGCTTTTTTAAAATATGAAGATCTAAGGTTTCATTGATGTAAGGTTCTCCCAGCAAGGAAATGTTTTCAACCAATGTACATTAGCCATCATTTGGCAGCTCTCCTAGAATTGCCTAGGATCAAAGTCGGGGTCCTCAAACTACGGCCTGGGCCAGATGGAACAGCTGAGGACGTTTATCCCCCTCACCCACGGCTATGAAGGTTCTTTATTTAAAGGCCCACAAAACAAAGTTTTTGTTTTTACTATAGTCCTGCCCTCCAACAGTCTGAGGGACAGTGAACTGGCCCCCTATTTAAAAAGTTTGAGGACCCCCTAGGTTAAGTGACTTGCTTAGGACATTGCAGACAGAACTTATACCAAGGTCTTCTCAAAGTCTGGTTCTTTACCCACTTGACCATGATATCTTTCTAAAAGAGACATTCTTTCCAGTAATGAGGAACTAATTTTGAACCCTTTGCACTGAGCCCTGGACACACTACAACTGTGTTCAAGCCTGATCAACCCCTCCTGAGAACACCCATAATGGTGAAAGTTCTTAAGCCCATATCACATGAAGCCTAATTTCATATTATTTCCCTTTGTGTAATCCATGCTACACTAGTATAGAGTCTAGCCAAAACTGTACTATCAACTGTTCCTGAAGTGAATTGTAATCTCTGTGTATTCCCCAATGGGTAAGTTTACTCTCCATCTCATCTTCTCAGAAAACTAATTTTCTTTCCATCACTCTGTTGAGAGTGTGGGAGTGAGAGAAGCTGAGAAAGACTTGCTAGGAGACAGTAGTTCTGAAGGGGTTGTAATGAAGGCCTCCAACCAAGTCATGGCACTGACAGGAGAGGGGACAAATGCAGGAGATTTTCGAGGCAACTGCCTCATTTTGGCAGAATTGGATATGACAGGTAAGTGAAAAGGAAGAATCAGCAGTTTTCAACATGGGAAATAAGTTGTTGTTCATTGGAGCCATTAACAGAAATAATGAAGTTAAATGTTCCAGGATAAAAAGTGCCAAAATAAACTCCTGAAACAAGGATGTAATCAATCAAGAATGAATATTAGGTTACCAAACTGAAACTGAAATTAAAAAACATGACTATTATTAAGAACTAAGGAACGAGGGAAAGTAGAGAAATAAACAAAAAATTGTTTAAAAATAAAATTTGATTCAGATTGCCCAAATAGTCAAGAACAAACACTGAAGTCAGTGCCACAAAGGGTGGGGGAAGCATGGGAGCCTTGTGTTACAGGTTGGCATGAGGTAAGGGGAAGGATAGAACACCAGGAGGCAGGAGCAGAAAGCTTGAGTATCTCAAATACTTGATTGCAGCTGGTGATTTCCTCTTCTTTCTGATCTTGAGTCATATAGGTGTATTTGGTCATCAATATTTCTGATGAGGTGTGGGGTAACACTTCAAAAATATATTGGGGTTATGGGCCAGTGTCTTGTCATTTTAAAAGAATTTATAGGCATAGACCTCCAAATCAAGGGGCAAAAATTTTACTATGCTTCTAAAAATGGGCTAAATTCCAAGAGGTTTCTTGAAAGAGAAGATTTCTTCCAATCGTTAGCTAACTAGCCCCAAAGGAATTAATTATAAAGTTGCTATGAGGCAGGACTCTGCCATGGAAGGCCAACCTAAAAAGGATCTGCTCTTATGAGCACATCTTCTATAGAAAAAATATATCTCAGGGGTTTGACATCATAACTTGGCTTTCTGATTGGACACTGTAAAGATGGAGTTTCCAGAGACCCCCACCTGGGATGGGACTGTAATTGGAAGTCCATTTGAACTAAAGGCCTGCTTAAGAACAAAAGGCCCTCAAAGGATGAGATAGTCCCACCCCTGCTCTTCCTTGCTTGCTTCAGGGAGTATTATAGTCCTATTGGGGTTCCAGGCTTTCTTGGCTAACACCCATCTGGATACCCAGGACTTCATCACTTCCATTCCCATCTATCTAAATTGCCAATAGATATTAATTCCACATCATCTCTCACATCAAGTGTCTGACAAGAAATATATATATTAATCACTACATAACAATCCAGGCAGCCAGGTAACTCAGTAGATTAGAGTTCTGAGCCTAGAATTAGGAAGACTCGAGTTCAAATCTGATGTCAGAAACTATCTGTGTAAATTTGGGTAAATCACTTTACCTCTGTTTGCCTTAATCCACAGAAAGAAATGGCAAACCACTCTAGTATCTTTGCCAAGAAACCCTACGGAAGCATTGGGGTACTATGGTCCATGGAATCACATTCATTACTGAACAATAATAATGTTTCAGCTACTCTGACTCTGCCAGATATTGGGAATAAAAATACAAAGACTTCCCCTTTTTTTAAGGAGCTTCTATTATCCTAATAGGGGAAGATAACACACAAAAATAGAGATGAAATGCTAGGTTAGGGATAAAAAGGAGAACTATAAATGTACCTATTATAGGGCATAATATTAAAGTCCAGATGGGAAAGCAATGAAAGTGGGCCAGCCTTATAGCCCAAAGAGATATTAAAGAAGGGAAAGGGGCCTGTATGTGTAAAAAGGTTTGTGGCAGCCCTCTTTGTGGTGGCCAGAAACTGGAAACTGAATGGATGCCCCTCAATTGGAGAATGGTTGAATAAATTATGGTTTATGAATGTTATGGAATATTATTGTTCTGTAAGAAATGACCAGCAGGATGAATATAGAGAGATCTCAAAAGATTTACATGAACTGATGCTGAATGAAGTGAGTAGAACCAGGAGATCATCAAACACAACAACAACAATATTACATGATGATCAATTCTGATGGAAGTGGCTATCTTCAACAATGAGAAGATCCAAATAGTTCCAATTGATCAATAATGAACAGAACCAGCTACACCCAGAGAAAGAACTCTGGGAAATGAGTCAGGACCACAACAGAGCATTTATACTTTCTGTTATTGTTTGCCTGCATTTTTGTTTTTCTTCCCAGGTTATTTTTACCTTCTTTCTAAATCCAATTTTTCTAGTGTAGCAAGAGAACTGTATAAATATGTATACTCATATTGTATTTAGCATATACTTTAACATATTTAACATGTGTTGGTCTACCTGCCATCTAGGGGAGGGGGGTAGAGGGAAGGAGGGCAAAAGTTGGAAAAGACGTTTTTGCAAGGGTCAATGCTGAAAAATTACCCATGCATATGTTTTGTATATAAAAAGCTATAATAAAAAAATAAAAAAAGAAAGTAGACCAGTCTTGCACTCCTCCCCAAAATGGAGGAATGGAGCAATTTACCAATTGGAGCAGGAGGGAAGTATGATACAAGGATATTCCAGGATGAGAAAGCAGAAAGGAAAGATAGATATTCCAGGGTGAGGAAGCCCCAGGTGCTGAGGGAGATTCCAGGACAAGATGCATGGCATCAAAGTATAGACATCAAAAATTGCTGGGAAAATTGGAAACTAATATGGCAGAAACTAGGCATTGATCCATACTTAACACCGTACACCAAGATAAGGTCAAAATGGGTTCATGACCTAGGCATAAGGAATGAAATTATTAATAAATTAGAGGAACATAGGATAGTTTACCTCTCAGACCTGTGGAAGGGGAAGGTCTTTATGACCAAAGCAGAACTAGAGATCATTACTGATCACAAAATAGAAAATTTCGATTATACCAAACTGAAAAGTTTTTGTACAAACAAAACTAATGCAGACAAGATTAGAAGGGAAGCAATAAACTGGGAAAATATTTTTACAGTCAAAGGTTCTGATAAAGGCCTCATTTCCAAAATATATAGAGAATTAACTCTAATTTATAAAAAATCAAGCCATTCTCCAATTGAAAAATGGTCAAAGGATATGAACAGACAATTCTCAGATGAAGAAATTGAAACTATTTCTAGTCATATGAAAAGATGCTCCAAGTCATTATTAATCAGAGAAATGCAAATTAAGACAACTCTAAGATACCACTACACACCTGTCAGATTGGCTAAGATGACAGGAAAAAATAATGATGATTGTTGGAGGGGATGTGGGAAAACTGGGACATTGATGCATTGTTGGTGGAGTTGTGAACGAATCCAACCATTTTGGAGAGTAGTTTGGAACTATGCTCAAAAAGTTATCAAACTGTGCATACCCTTTGATCCAGCAGTGTTACTACTGGGATTATATCCCAAAGAGATTATAAAGAAGGGAAAGGGACCTGTATGTGCACGAATGTTTGTGGCAGCCCTTTTTGTAGTGGCTAGAAACTGGAAACTGAATGGATGTCCATCAGTTGGAGAATGGCTGAATAAATTGTGGTATATGAAAATTATGGAATATTACTGTTCTGTAAGAAATGACCAACAGGATGATTTCAGAAAGGCCTGGAGAGACTTACACGAACTGATGCTGAGTGAAATGAGCAGGACCAGGAGATCATTATATACTTCAACAACAATACTATATGATGACCAGTTCTGATGGACCTGGCCATCCTCAGCAACGAGATCAACCAAATCATTTCTAATGGAGCAGTAATGAACTGAACTAGCTATACCCAGAAAAAGAACTCTGGGAGATGACTAAAAACCATTACATTGAATTCCCAATCCCTATATTTATGCACACCTGCATTTTTGCTTTCCTTCACAAGCTAATTGTACAATATTTCAGAGTCTGATTCTTTTTGTACAGCAAAATAACGTTTTGGTCATGTATACTTATTGTGTATCTAAGTTATATTTTAATATATTTTAACATCTACTGGTCATCCTGACATTTAGGGGAGGGGGTGGGGGGGTAAGAGGTGAAAAATTGGAACAAGAAGTTTGGCAATTGTTAATGCTGTAAAGTTACCTATGTATATATCCTGTAAATAAAAGGCTATTAAATAAAAAAATAAAAAAAAAAAAGTATAGACATCAGTCCTCTTCCTACCACCCATGGCTACTACCTTATCATCTCTCACCTAAAAATTAATTACCTTTATAATCTCAAGAGGATTTCATTTCTTTTCATGTATGAATTAGATTTATGTGTAGTAATTGAAGTTACTAAATACTCTTTCTGTCTTTCTGGTACCCCTGCCTCCAGTCTGTCTCCTCTCCAATTCTGCCAAAGCTCTATTTCTAAAGACTTAAGTTTCACCATATTTTTCTCTCAATCAGAAAGCTCCAGTGAGTCTCTCTGGCCTCAAAAATAAAATAAAAACTCTTCCCTTTTCAATCAAAGCCCTTCATGATCTAGCCCAGTTTCCTTTTCCAGGCTTAGTACATACTCTTTGGAGCTCTACATTCATGGGACTTTGCTACATCTCACCCTCTCTCACATCAATATGTCTTTACACAGGTTGTTCCCCACCCCCATTCCTGAAATACTTTGTCTTTCCTTTAGAATCCTTAATTTCCTTAAAAGTTTCACCATTTCTGAACCATACACTTAGGTGCCACATTGGGCTATTGCTGTGCATCAATTAGCATTTCTTTCCTCCCAAATCCAAAATGAGTCCAAGGATTGTCTCCTTTTTGTCTCCATAAGCAGAGTCTAATGAACTTCCTGATCCGTTATTGCTCTTGTTCAGTCATTTCAATTAGGCCCAACTCTTCATGACTCAGGACTTGAGGTTTTCTTGGTCATTGGAGTAGTTTGCCGTTTCTTTCTCCGGCTCATTTTACAGATTAAAAAACTGAGGCACTACATATACACAATACATTGTATATACAAATCTAAAACAATGTTGGGAATGGAGAAGAAAGCACTTTACTGGGAGATCAAGAAGAGCATCATGTTGAAGATATTTTTTGAGAGGAGTTTTGAAAGAAACTAGGGATTCTAAGAAGTAACCATGAAGAGGAAACAAATTCCAGGAAGCCTGAGGAAAGCCACCAAGACACAGGAAGGTTAACTAACTTGCCCAGGGTCACACAGCTAGTAAGTGTCTGAAGTAGATTTTGAACTCAGGAAAAAGAGTTTTCCTGATTCCAAGCTCAGTGTTTTATCTACTGCACCATATAGTGCTTAAATCCAGATTTGTTAATTTATAGATGGATTAAAGAGGGAAATGGATAGATTAATCCATCTTCCATATAGTTGTCAAATCGTCATTCCTAAAGCAGAGGTCTGACCATATCAGTCCCTCAATCAGTCAATACCACTTGCTACAACATACCTCTGAAATCAAATACAAAATTCTTCTCTTGGTATTAAAAACTCTTTGTAACCTGGATCCAACATAATTGTCTAGATTTATTATTCATTGCCCCTGTTTATGCATTCTCTGATGTCCTCCAAATTGTCCTTGCTGTTCCTCAGAAATGACAATCCTTCCTGTGTCTTGGTGACTTTCCACAGGCTGCCTGGAATTTGTTCCCTCCTCACTGATACCTCTTAGAATCCCTAGTTTCCTTCAGAGCTCAGCTCAGAAACCATCTCCAACATGATGCTCTTCCTGATCTCTAGCAAAGTGCTTCTCTTCTCCATCCCCAAACTTGCTTTATTTTTATATATATGTGGATTTGTGGGGTTCTTCTAATAGATGAAATGACAACACAAAGATATAATCAAACAAATAAGTTCCTGGAAGTGAGATAAACAAGGTAAATGTTGGTATCTTACTTGCCTTTACAAAAGAAGGAAACAAAGTTGTGGAAAAATTTGTATTGTGGATATCCAGGATAGTCTTCCTGGATAGAACATAAGCTCCTTGAAGTCAAGAGACTGTTTCCTTTTTTGTCTATTATACACCCAGCAGAACCCCAGAATATAATGGGTATTTAATTAAATACTTTTTTGCATAATTGATTTCCTGGTCCCATTTATTCCATTACCTTTATTCAGCCCATGTTATATATAAGGTCCTTTTAAAAAACACTATGTGGGGGAGTATAAGGGTACACAATGGCCCAATTTCTGACATCACAAGTAATACCAGATTCATCAGTATATATTAAGTTTAACAAGATTACCACAAGAAGGAAATCCCCTCCCAGGAAAGGTTTTATGAAAGAGATGGTATTATACCAAGATGTAGAATTTCAAAAGTTTGAAATGAATTGTTTAGTAGGTAGCAGAATATGCTTTTGTGTTTAAGCTTTTGAGGGACGTGATCAAAGAAAGCATTGTCAGCAAGATAAATCTATCAATAATGAGACAGCTAGGTTGTCTGTGGAGAAAACACTGAGCCTGAATTCAATCCAGCTTCAGACACTTAGTAATATATGACCATATGCTAGTCGGTTAACCTCTGTTTACCTCAGTTTCTTTAACTAAAATAGGGATAATGTTATTTACCTCCCAGAGTTATTTGAAGAATCAATAAAATAATTGCACAAAACTTAACACAGTGCCTGACACATAGATGACACTATCTATATAAATGTTTATTCCCTTCCCCTTCTCTTGGTATGCAAAATAAATCTGAGGGGAGTTGGAATCTGGCAGAGGTGGAGAGGGAGATTTATGAAGAAGCTATTTCAGTTAATGCATTGGGTCTGAGTGACAATGGGAAAGGAAAGCTTAGGGTAGAGACTAGAGACAGTGGAAATAAAATCAACAAGAACTGGCAACTCACAGCACCAATGAGATTATGTGATAATCAACTGTGATGCACTTACCTCTTTTCAACAGTGAGCTGATTCAGGCCAATTCCAATAGACTTGGGATGGAGAGTGCCATCTGCATACAAAGAGAGGACTGTGGGAACTGAATCAAAACATAATATTTTTCACCTTTTTTGTTTGCTTGTTTTTGTTTTCTTTCTCATTTTTTTTCCCTTTTTGATCTGATTTTTCTTGTGTAGCATGATAAATGTTACTGGTTAAATATGTGCAATTCTGTTTAGAAGAATTGCACATATTTAACCAGTATTGGATTACTTGGTATTTAAGGGGAGGAGATTGTGGGGAGGGAGAGAGGAAGAAAGATGGAACACAAGATTTTGCAATTTTGTATTCCTGACTCTAGTCCCTTATATTCTATCTACTGAGCCACATAGATACTCAAAGTTATTTTCAGAGTGATGATTACTTATTTGTTTTTAGCTTGCAATTTATTTTTTTTATTTTTCCAAATACATGCAAAGATAGTTTTCAATAATCACCTTTGTAAAACCTTGTAAATTTTTTCTCCTCTTCTCCCCCTTCTATCTCCCCAGATAGCACTTATTTTGACAGTATAGGAAGGGAAGCACTAGCTGGGGAATCAGGAAGCATCTCACATAGGAGATAATAGTTGATCTGAGCTTTGAATGGAGCCAAGGGTTCCCAAAGGCAAAAAGGAGGAGGGAGAGAAAGCCATGAGACAGTGTCCGTACTTTACAAAAGCAAAGAGGCGCAGAAATAGGAAGTTACATATGGAGAAGAGCTAGTAAGCAAGTTTTGTTGGAAAAATAATATGCAAGTTTGCAGAGGTATAATGTCTGATGCAGAGAAATAGATGTCATTTGGTCTGAGACTGAACATTTTTTTCTGCACACCAGTTTGATCTGTTATCAATTTGACTGAATTTTCTTCAGAGTAAAAAAGTAGTAATCTGCATTATAGTGAAAAGGTGCCCTCTCCTTTCCTCATTGCCCTCTTCCAGACTTCACTCATCACATAGCTGAGGAAGGATCTAGCCATTGTAGCCAGGCCACTTAAGAGTACAGATTTAGAACTGGAAGGGACAATATGGTTCATTTAGTCTAACCCCAGTAAAAGCCCAGAAATGCTCAATGTTACACAGGTAGTAAGTGATAGAGTAGGATCTGAAACCTAAATCCAAAATTGGGTGGTTCTCCTGGGCCTGAACCTTTCCAGATTGAGAGCTAGCAGGCTGTGCCAAAGGTGTCTGGTGTTAAATAAGTAAATGATGAACTTCCTTGGAGATGAAAGGGAGTAGATACAGATTAACCAAACAGGAGCTTTGATATCCACTCAGCAACCTTGACCCTGCCTACCTAGCTTTGGATTTATCTGTTCAATAGAATTGTAAACTTCTCATCTGAACTGAAAGTAAAAGACCCAGGAAGGAACACCTGATACCATTTTCCTCTGTCTAGTATTCCTGGAATTCTACCTACCTCTTTAAACATACTTAAGGAACTGGCAAGGACCTATAAATTCACTATAGCAGGGAGAACATATGATCCTGAGCCAGGAGATCTGGGTTCAAGTTACCCTATTTTCTAACACTTACTAGCCTTGGATAAGTGATAACAACAAAAATGATAAGAAAGATTACATAAAGAAAAAGAAGAATGGATTGGGTTTGTCCTGTAGAGTGTCCTTTAGAGGGTGGCACAGTGGTTCTGGACCTGGAGTCAAGAAGACTGCGTACAAATACAGCCTTAGATATTTTCTAACTGTATGACCCTGGACAAGTCATATAATCACTGTTTGCTTCAATATCATCTGTAAAATAAGGATGATAATAGTATCTTCCTCCCATAGTTGTTATGAGAATTAAATATGTTAATATTTATAAAGTGCTTAGCACAGTGTTCGGTACATAGTAAGTACTAAGAAATGCTTATGTCCTTTCCTTCCTGCCTGCCTCCTTTCCTGCTTTTTTCCTTCCTTCTTCTCTGGAGGATGATTTACAGGAAAATATGAGCAAGAATTACATGGGAACAAAGGAATGGAGTAAGTATCCACAATGATGAAATCATAGGGCAATAAAGAACCCAAGGCTACCCTCTCTTCAGATCAGAAAGTTCCTGAGAAGGTGCCACTAGACTGAGCTAACAAATGTGAATGTGAGCTGGCTCTCATTTGTGGTGGCTCAGCATCTTTCTTGTTTGATTGTTCTTGTCGGAAAGCCCATTTCCTAGAAGGAGAAGGACACTCCTGCTGTTTACCCAACAGTTACCTGTGACCCAATTGCCTTCTGGTGGACTTAAGTTATAGCTGTAATGATATACAAGCACAGAACAAATACTCCCTGATCCCAGCAGAACAGAAAGTAAAAGCACATACTTAGTTATTATAAATAGTTATTAGCTATTTATTCCCCACCTACCTCCAGGCCCAGAGTCCAAGAGCAATCACACCAAAGGATATTTGAGCCATTCTTCAGCCCATCCAGCCCTTGGGAGGACATCAAGCCCTTTTCCAAAGAAGGTAGAGTTAATGTTTGCATGGATTCTTTACTTTTTCCATTAGCAGCTTTTCCCAGCCTGACCATCTTCCAGTAAGAACATAGTTATTCATGGGGATCAGTCAGTGAGATGATTGGTGTTCTCCTGTGGCAAAAGGAGAGTGAGCACGACTAACAAATCTGAAATAAAGCCCATTCCATACCCCAGAGCAGAGCTAGACTATGTCTGTTGTTTTGTCATGGACAGCCAAGGTTCTGTTGGCAACCTGTTGTTTATGAAGCATTCCTGCCTATATTCTCTCTCTTTTTTTAATTATACTTTTTATTTACAAGTTATATGCATGGGTAATTTTACAGCATTGATAATTGCCAAACCTTTTGTTCCAATTTTTCTCCTCTTTCCCCTCACCCCTTCCCCCAGAAGGCAGGTTGACCAATACATGTGAAATATGTTAAAGTATAAATTAAATACAATATATGTATACATGTCCAAATAGTTATTTTGCTGTACAAAAAGAACCGGACTCTGAAATATTGTACAATTAGCCTGTGAAGGAAATAAAAAATGCAGGTGGACAAAAATAGAGGGATTGGGAATTCTATGTAGTGGTTCATAGTCATCTCCCAGAGTTCTTTTGCTGGGTGTAGCTGGTTCAATTCATTGCTGCTCTATTGGAACTGATTTGGTTCATCTCATTGTTAAAGAGGGCCACGTCTATCAAAATTGATCATCATATAGTATTGTTGTTGAAGTATATAATGATCTCCTGGTCCTGCTCATTTCACTCAGCATCAGTTCATGTAAGTCTCTCCAGGCCTTTTTGAAATCATCCTGTTGGTCATTTCTTACAGAACAATAATATTCCATAATATTCATGTACCACAATTTATTCAGCCATTCTCCAACTGATGGGCATCCACTCAGTTTCCAGTTTCTAGCCACTACAAAAAGGGCTGCCACAAACATTCTTGCACGTGTGGGTCCCTTTCCCTTCTTTAAGATTTCTTTGGGATATAAGCCCAGTAGTAACACTGCTGTATCAAAGGGTATGCAAAGTCCTGCCTATATTCTCAAGCATAGCTTTCGCTCAACTTCTGAATTCTGATTTTCTTTAAATAATTCTGATCTTCTTTGCATAAGATCTCTAAAGAAGGTGATCCAAATATCCTCCTAACTCAGGAAGGAGCACAGATTATCTGTTCTTTCTTTCAAACTATAAAACAATCCCTTCTGTAACTGTAGTTCTGTGGCAATATGATTCAAAAGAGAGGTCCCAAGAAGCTATAAGGCAGAATTCAAGTTGTCTCTAGCACCCCATTAGAAGCATTACAAAGACTGCCTAAGGACCAAAGTCCATGTAAATACCAAAATTGTAATTTGGGACTCTTGCTAAACTTGCTAAACTAAAAATATGAAGAAAGTGAAAAAAAAATTGTATCTGCCCAATGAAGCATTGGTCTGAGACAGTGAGTGAAAAGTAGCTACTCTGTGAGGACCTAGCTAAAAAGTCCCCTATCATTAACAGCTCTGACTTAGAATTGGTTGGACAATTGAGGGAGGGTGGGGAGTGGGCAGGGAGGGTAGGGGTTAGGGAAGGGTCAAGAATTTTGGGGAAAAGTCATTAGATATCCACCCAAAGGAGATATCACAACAACTTGTCTCTTGGCCTTGTTGTACCAGATATCAAACTATATTACAAATGAGTAATCATAAAAAGAATCTGGTACTGGCTAAGAAATAGAGTGGTGAGTAAGTGCAATAGATTAGATACACAATGCACAGTAGTAAACACCATAATAATCTAGTATTTAATAAACCCAAAGACACCAGGTTTGGGGACAAGAATTCATTATTTGACAAAAACTTCTGGGAAAAGTGGAATACAGTTTGGCACACACTAGATATAGATCAACATCTCAAGGTCAAAATGGGTATATGATTTAGACATAAAGAGGTAATATCAAAAGCAAATTAGGAGAGTATGGAATTGTTTACCTGTCAGATCTGTAGAGAAGGGAAGAAATTTTTTTTATTATTATTATTTAGCTTTTTATTTACAAGATATATGCATACATAGGTAATTTTTCAGCATTGACAGTTGCAAATCCTTTTTGTTCCAACTTTTTCCCTTCTTTCCCCCCACCCCTTCCCCCAGATGGAAAGTTGACTAATACCTGTGAAATATGTTAAAGTATAAGTTAAATACAATATATGTATACATGTCCAAACAGTTATTTTGCTATATAAAAAGAATCAGACTTTGAAATAGTGTACAATTAGCCTGTGAAGGAAATCAAAAATGCAGGTGGACAAAAATAGAGGGATTGGGAATTCTATGTAGTGGTTCATACTCATCTCCCAGAGTTCTTTCGCTGGGTGTAGCTGGTTCAGTTCATTACTGCTCTATTGGAACTGATTTGGTTCATCTCATTGCTGAAGAGGGCCACATCCATCAGAATTGATCATCATATAGTATTGTTGTTGAAGTATATAATGATCTTCTGGTTCTGCTCATTTCACTCAGCATCAGTTCATGTAAGTCTCTCCAGGCCTTTCTGAAATCATCCTGCTGGTCATTTCTTACAGAAAAATAATATTCCATAACATTCATATACCATAACTTATTCAGCCATTCCCCAATTGATGGGCATCCACTCAGTTTCCAGTTTCTGGCCACTACAAAGAGGGCTACCACAAACATTCTTGCACATACAGATCCCTTTCCCGTCTTTAAAATCTTTGCTTGAGAATTGTCTGTTCATATCCTTTGACTATTTATCAATTGGAAAATGGCTTGATTTCTTATAAATTAGAGTTAATTCTCTATATATTTTGGAAATGAGGCCTTTATCAGAACCTTTGACTGTAAAAATGTTTTCCCAGTTTATTGCTTCCCTTCTAATCTTGTCTGCATTAGTTTTGTTTGTACAAAAACTTTTCAATTTGATATAATCAAATTTTTCTATTTTGTGATCAATAGTGATCTTTAGTTCTTTGGCCATAAATTCCTTCCTCTTCCACAGGTGAGAGATAAATTATCCTATGCTCTTCCAATTTATTTATAATCTCATTCTTTATGCCTAGGTCATGAACCCATTTTGACCTTCTCTTGGTGTACAGTGTTAAGGGTGAGTCAATGCCTAGTTTCTGCCATACTAATTTCCAATTTTCCCAGCAATTTTTGTCAAACAGTGAGTTCTTATCCCAAAAGCTGGGGTCTTTGGGTTTGTCAAACACTAGAGTATTAAAGTTATTGGCTGTTTTCTCCTTTGAACCTAACCTATTCCACTGATCAACTAGTCTATTTCTTAGCCAATATCAGATGGTTTTGGTAACCGCTGCTTTATAATATAATTTTAGATCTGGTACAGCTAGACCATGAGAAGGGAAGAATTTGTAACCAAACAAGATAGGATTGCAGTAAAACAGATAATTTTGATATTAAATTTTTAAAAAAAATTTTTGCATAAACAAAACCAATGCACCCAAGGTTACAGGGAAAGAAAAAACAGGGAGAAAAAAGTGTACAGCAAGTATCTCTGACAAAGTCCTCATTTTTCAAATATATAGAGACCTGAGTCAAATTTATAAGAATACAAGTCATTCCCCAAATGACAAATATACAAACAGGCAGTTTTCAGACAAAGAAATCAAACCTATTTATAGTCATATGAAAAAATGCTCCAAACCACTATTGATTACAGAAATGCAAATTAAAACAACTCTGAGGAACTACTTCATACCTATCAGATTGGCTAATGGGACAGAAAAGAAAAATGACAAATATTGGAGGAATGTAAAAAAATTGGGACATTTAATGCATTGTTAGTGGAGTGATCCAACCATTCTGGAGAACAATTTTTTCAAACTATGCTCAAAGGGCTTTAAAATTGTGCAAAACCTTTGACTATAGCTTTACTATATCCAAAAGCGATCCAAGAAAAAGGAAAAGGAACTATTTGTAAATATATATATATATATATATATATATATATATATACATATATATACATATGTCAGCTCTTTTTCTGGTGGCAATGAACTGGAATTTCAGAAGATGCCCAGTAATTGGTGTATGATTGAACAAGTTGTATATCATAGTGCAATCATCCACAATGATGAGCAGAATGATTTCATAAAAACTTGGAAAGACTTATATGAATAGATCCAAAGTGGAGTTAAGAAGAACCACAACATTGTATAGTAACAGCAACATGTATGATGATCAATTGTGAATGATTTAACTATTCTCAGAAATGCAACAATCCAAGATAATTCCAAAGGACTAGTGAAGAAAAATGCTATACTTCCAAAGAAAGAACTGACAAAAGTCTGAATGCAGAGAAAAGCATTCTATGTTTCACCTTCTTTATTTTCCCACCTTTTTTGGAAGGGGGTATTTTTTTTCACAGCATGACTAATAGGTTTTGCATGTGCGTGTATAACCTATATCAAATTTGCTTGCTGTCTGAGGGAAGGGAGAGAGAAAGAAGAGAGGGAAAGAATTTGGAAATCAAAATGTTTTAAATGAGTGTTGAAAATTGTTTTTTGGAAATGCAATTGGAAAAAATAAAATATTTTTTAAAAATTTTAAACTAACTTCTATATTACATTAAGATTTATATAGTGTTTTCTTCACAGTAACCCTGTGCAGTAGGTAATACCAGAATTCTTAGCTCCATTTTGCTGTGAAGAAACTGCATTTAGAAAACTTCAGTGACTTAGTCCCAAAGCAAATGTCAGAACTAGGATTTAAAATTTGGTCTCCTGACCAAAAAGCCCTATTTTTTCCCAAGACAACCCCACCCTTACTCATGGCTTGCATTTTTGTCTCTACACTTCACTACAATTAATAGTGACTTTCCCACTCCCCACCCACCCAAGACCAAACCTTTTAATAAGGATCCAGCAATCATTTTCTCGTCAAGAATTAGGGAGGTCTGGAGGAGGAGGTCAGAGAGGGAACTCTCCAGAGTATTTCATTTCTTTTGCAGGCTAGCACAGATGCAGAGCCACAGTTCTGCCAATTTCATAGCTTTCTCCAGGTCACTGTTTGTCTAAGTCTTGGGGTTCTTATCTGTACTACTAGGATGAGATTAGGTGATTGCTGAGATCTCTCCTGGTGCTAACATTCTACAAATATTTATTACTCAAAGACATCAGTTAATTTAAGATACCCTGAAAGAATTAATGTTTCGATTCATTATGGTAGCAAAAACCTGGAAACAAGTTGGGGGACTCACAGGTGGGGAATAGATGAAAAAAAATTGTGGTATATAAATACAGTGGGATATTATTATGCTACAAGAAATGATGATTACAAGGGACTCAGAAAGCCATAGGAAGACTTGTATGAACTAATGCCAAGCAAAGAAAGTAGAACCAAGAAAATAGTAGAACACAAGAAAATAATCTCTCTCTTTGGTTTGCCCACAAATATGCCTACACCTTCCCAGCTCTAAACGACCTTCATTACACTCTTTCATCCCCTCCAGCTATTGTTCTCTATTTCTTCTCTCTTCTCAGCCAAACTCCTACAAAAAGTTGTCAATTCTTGTTGACCTCCTCTCATTTCTCAACCCTTTGCAGGCTGGCTTCTGACCTCATTGCTCAATTAAATCCCTCTTTCCTAATAGTAACCTCTCAATTACAAGAAGGCCATTGTTTTTCTCAGTCATCATCTTTTTTGACTTTCCTGCAGTATGTGACACTATTGATCATTCTTTCTTGACTCTGGGTTTTCATGACACTGCCCTCTCTTGCTTCTCCTTTCTATTTGATTTATGCCCCAGTTTCCTTTACTGGATTATCATCCATATCACTCCCCTTAATTGTGGGATTACTTCAAAGTTCTGTCCTGAGCCACTTTTACTTCTCTCCCTTTCCACATTTTAATTTGGTGATCTCTCCTATGGGATTAGTTATCATGTCTATGCAGAAGACTCCTAGACCTATATATCCTTCCCTGATGTGTCTCCTGAGTTTCAGGCCCACATCATCTACTACTTATTATACATTTCCATCTAGATATCCCATAGACATCTGAAATTGAACATAGCATCTTTCCCCCTAAAACTAACCTTTTCCCATTTTCCTTTAAGGGCACCAGCATCCTTCTAGTCATAATACTAAAAGGCCATTTAACTCAAATTAATTTAACTGACCAAAAACATTGTTGCTGTTGAGTCATTTCAGTCATGTTCATCTTTCATGACTCTTTTTGGAGTTTTCTTGGCTGAGATACTGGAGAGTTTTGTTATTTCCTCCTCCAGATAGATGGGAAACTGAGGCAAATGGAGTCAAGTGACTTGCTCAGGATCCACACAATTAGTAAGTGTCTGAGGCCAGATTTGAATTCAGGAAATGGAGTCTTCCTAATTTCAGGCCCGACCCTCTATCCACTGGGGTACTTCTGAGAGAACTGAATCTTAGATCTATTTGGTCAGCCCTGATCTCTCTCCTGACCTCCAGTCTTGCATCTCCAAATGACATTTCAAACTGAAGATATCTTAAACTCACATGACCAAAGCAGTGCTCATTCTTTCCCTCTTCTCCCACCCAAAAACCTTCCTCTCTTCCTAACTTCTCTATTACTGGCAAAGGCATCTCCTTTCTCCCAGTTCTCTAGTCTCACAACCTAGGTTTCATCCTCAGTTCCTAGTTTTCAATCTGTTGACAAAGCTTGTTGAATTTTTCTTTGCGGTATTTCTCAAATACTCCCTTTTGTCTCCTCTGCTAGGGCTACTATCCAGGTGCTGTTCCTGATCTCCTTAGTCCTGAATTGTTGCAATAACCTGCTAGTTGATTTGCCCACCACAACTCTCCCTATTCTTCCTCAACTTTAGAGAAATAATTCTGAACTCCAGCCATCAGAATTATTTCCCTAAAGTTTAAGTCTGATAATTCTATCCCTTTTTCACTCCAGTAGCTACCTATTATCTCCAAACTCAAACAAAATCTTTTATTTGACATTTTTAAAACCTTCATGACCGAGGATCCCCACCCATTTTTTCAGTCTTTTTATGTCTTATACTCTCCCTTTGTCTCCTATCCCTATAAATATTCTTAGATCTGGTTTCATTGGCTTCCTTATTGTTCCTCAAATTAAACATTCCATCTATAATCTTCAGTCATTTTCACTGGCTGTCCCCCATGTCTGAAATTCTTTCCTACCTCATCCCTGCCTCTCAGCTTCCCTGGTTTTCTTCAAGTCCCAGCTAAAAACCTTTGCAATCCCTCTAATTCTCTTGCCTTCCCTTTTTAAATTATTTTCTATCAATCCTGTATATAATTTGATTGTAAGTACTAGTTTTCTTGGGCAACTGGATAGTGTAGTGAATAGAATTCCAAGCCTGGAGTTAGGAAGATTGAGACACTTCTGTGACAGAATTCTGTGAATTAGGCAAGTCACTTTACCCTGTTTGCCTCAGTTTCCTAACCTATAAAATGAGCTGGAGAAGGAAATAGCAAACCACTCCAGTATCTCTGCCAAGAAAACCCCAAATGAGGTCACGAAGGGCCAGACACAGCTGAATAACACCACACGAATTGTTTTCTTGCTGTCTCTCCTATTAGTGTGATATTTTTTTGCCTTTCTTTGTATCCCCAGCACTTAACTCAGCACCCAGCACATGGTTGATTGTTGTCTTTTGTTCTCAAGGAGGATCAGGATTAAAGCACGTTATTGGACTCAAAGTAAAATGACTATGGCTGGGGCAGCTGGATGGCACAGGGGATAGAGCATCAGCCCTGAAGTCAGGAGGGCCTGAGTTCAAACCTGGTCTCAGACACTTAACACTTCCTAGCTGTATGAAAGGGAAAAAAAAAGCCAATGAGGGGAGGGGGGGTGGGATTGACTATGGCTGATCAGACCTGCACAAGCTTGTTGTCTCCAACAAACATTTGGAGTGGAGATGTCTCTAAATCACAGAGTAAACCCTGGTGCAGACACACCATTACTGGCCAATCCTTTGTCCGTGTTTCCCATGTTTCAAATCAATTCCAAAGCTCTTCGGAGAGACCTTGAGAGTGTCCTTAAATAGCTTCTTCTGACTTTCATATGAGTGCTTGTCTTATGTGAATTCTTTGTACGTGTTTATTGGCTAACTGGTTGACCTCCCTCCCTGCCTTCCTCCCTACTCTATCCTCCACTCTGATGTTAGAATGTTCTTCCTGAAACATAGATCTATGAACTACTCACTTTACTCCTGTGGCTTGTCAAACTTTTCAAAAACTCTCTCCTTCCTACTTCTCTAGTGCTCTTATATCTCCTTCCCCTTCATATATTCTTTGATTTAATGAATCATTGAATCAAAGAATGACACTGGCTTTCTTCCTATTCTTCTAACAAGACACTCTTGACTCTGGGAATTTTCACTGAATGGCTTCCAATCCTGGAGCTCTTTTTCTTACCCTTGCCTCCTAAGTTCCCTGATTTCTTTAAAATCTCTAGTCAAGTTCCATCTTTTTCAAAAATCCTTTCCCATTGCTTGTACTTAATTATTGGCATTTTGTCTCCTTGAGATCAGGGCCTGTATATTTTCTTTTCTTTGAATTCTTATATTATTCTTATTGTTTGTATTTGTGACTGGCACAAAACAGGCACTTGTTGATTTGGGGTAGACAGATGGCAAATTATATGTGTCTAGTACTGCCAAACAGAGTTGTTGTGTTGTTTGGGTTTCACTTAACTTTTACTTGGTAATAAGAAAATTTAATAAGAAGGTATGTATATTGAGAAGTTGTTGTATATTAAAAGTATAACTTTTTTTTAGTGAAGCGATTGAGATTAAGTGACTTGCTCATGATTACACAGCTAATAAGTGTTAAGTTTCTGAGGCTGGATTTGAACTCACATCTTCCTGACTTTGAGTCTGGTGCTCTATCCATTGTGCCATCTACCTGCCCCCAAATATAACTTTAAAAAAAAAAAAAAGGAAGGAAAAAAAAACATTTTGACAAATTCATTCACAAATGTAGGTCCCCTTTTCTGCATCTTCTCTCGCTCAGAAGAAAAAGAAGGAAATCCCTAATTTGGTCTCTTTCCAAAGCATGTTATAGGAGATCTGTGATATCATAATAGATGGAGGATATGGCTAATATTGACCCTTTCACTCAAGACCTGACCTCACATTTCCTGTCAGTATTCAAAACAGGTGGGTAGTTTGGTCATGTCCTGTGGAGAATTGAAAACAGTGGGGTGTAGTGTAAAGGAGGCCCAGAAGGCCTGATTTCTAATCTTGGTTATATCATTTAACAGCTGTCTGACCCTAAGCAGAACTTAACTCCTCCAGACTATTTTAGGCTGCCACATGGTGCTTGACTTGGAGCCGGGAAGACCAGAATTAAAATCCTACTTCAAACATTTGCCCCGGGCAAGCCACTTAGCCTCTCTGAGTGCAGTTTCATCTGTAAAATGGGGACAATAATAGCAGCTACCTTATAGGGTAATGAACATCAAATGAGATAATATTTTTAAAGAATGTTGTAAACCTTAAAATGCTATATAAAGACTAGCCACTGTTATTGTTATTGTGATTAATATCATTATTATTGAAATGAAACTAGTGGACTGAATGATCTCTGTCTTTAAAAATCTGTATGTTATAAGATCATCCAGGCCCACATCAATGGAAGGCCTCCTTCTGGCTAGGGAACTTTTCCCGTAGCTTGCTCTGCTTTCAGAAAGAAACCCAACCATTCTGGAGCCTAAGGCTGAGGACACAGTGTACTTTACAATGTCAGTCTTATCCATAATATAAACTGGTGGTGGCCATTCTTCCCAGACTAGGCCATTGTCTTCCTCTCTTCAGAGTACCCTAAGGATGTGGTTAATTGTACTGAGTGAAGTTTGCCAATGGAGGGTGATGGGCCAGATTACTATGGGTATGAAACTGAAGAAAAGTGAATGGGATTTAGAATGGCTTCAAATTTTCTGTAATTAAGTTTGAGAAGCCACCATGGTCACATCAGAAGCCTCATTTTCAGCCATAACACTGGGTTAGCATTTAATTGGTCTGGGTTGCAAGGAAGATTAAGGTACTGGATATTTGTTTCAAGGCAAAACTTTTCCAGAGTTTTTCCAAACAAATCACTTAGTAAGTTTGCCTTTTTCTCCCTTTACATAAAATGCCACAAATGACTTTTACTTATTTAATGCTAGCCTTTTGGACCAGATGCCTTTAACCCAAGCAAGGACTGGTTGATTAAATATCCATGAGCGCAGACCTCAATTCCAAAGGACTCTTAACAGCCCCTCTGTTAGACTTATCTGACGTACTCAAGGGTGGTGGCTCGGGCAGCTTTTGTCTATTCCAAATAAAAGCACATGTTCTCTAACATTTAAGTGCCATCTAGTTGTTGGGCTGTGTCTGAACGGAGCTGCCTTGGAGGGAGAAGAATTTTTATACTGTACAATGGTTTGGGCTTCTTGAAATCTTAGACCAAACCCAGTACATCATTTGACTCAGCGCTTGTCTGGTCAGAATGTGCCAGGCCAGGCCTGCGACAGCAGCGCAGCTTTTGGAAGCATGCAAGGAAAGTGACATTTCTCTGGCTTCTGCATTTAGGAAAACTCTGTGTGTCTGTGCACATGTGACTCTTTCCTCTTTCCTCTGAGTCACAAGCAGGCTTCCCTATGTCAAACTAAGTGTTCTTGGAGTTCAGCTTTTTTAGTCACACTAAGCTCCTGGAACTGGACTGAAAGCAAAGCTTATGAAGGGAGCTCTGTAGATCTGACATGGGGGTGGGAGCCTTGTGCAGTGTCAGAGCCTACAATTCAGACTGTCTTTTTTCCTTCATCCCCTCATGGTTCCCTCTGTATCAAAGCTGAATAAATGTACCAGATGTATCCTTACTCCCAGATCCCTACCCCTCAGATTTCTTACATTGGGAAGGACTGGAACCTGGATGACCTTAGGAAGTTATATAAGTGCCCTTCTGTTACTTTGTTCTCCTCTGAGTTTGGGGGTCATTTAGACAGTAACTGATGGGGCCTATTTAATTACATACTTGGTCTAGATCAGGAGGAGGACAGACAGACAGATGCTGATAAAAGAAATACCATCATTTTTGTATTGCCGGCAATTAGAACAGCATCTGGCACATGGTAAGCACTTAATTAATGCTTTATGATTGATTGATTATATTTACAGGGCTTTTTCCCAAAGCCTTTTTCTAGAGAATTCAAAATACTTTGAATACTCAACTCTTCTCATCTTCACAACATTCTCCAGATGTATATCTTGTATGAACCTAGTTATTCACACGTTTCTTCTATTAAATGGGAATTCCTTCAGGGCAAGAATGGTTTTTGCCTTCCTTATCCTAGATGAATCACATACCTCCCCAAAACTTGCACATGAAACACC
This sequence comes from Sarcophilus harrisii, assembly GCF_902635505.1. Classification (NCBI taxonomy): domain Eukaryota; kingdom Metazoa; phylum Chordata; class Mammalia; order Dasyuromorphia; family Dasyuridae; genus Sarcophilus; species Sarcophilus harrisii. The sequence goes on along the minus strand of NC_045426.1, from coordinate 303,914,878 downwards.
CATCTCTCCCTTTGCCAGTCATTTTTCCCCTACTCTGGGAGAAAAGGGTGGGGTAAGAAAAACGCATGCCCAGGAAAAAAAAATGCAAATGATACTATATCCATGCTCTGTGGGTCTTATTGGAGTGACCTAAGCAGGCATAGTTCTGTTGTGGCTCTGACTCACTAAGCCAAATCCCTTCCTTTTTAGCATTAGTTCTCTCATTAGCTACAGGAGTCCGTGAACAAGTTAGCCCTAACTCGTGCAGACGTAAGCAGCTCTTTTGAGATCTGAAGAACCCAAAGCAACCTACGTCAACACTAGTGACTAGCAAAAGCAAAGTGGAAGTGATGGTTGCTCTATGTGGAAAATTTGAGAAAGGAAGGAGTAGAGATTTCTATGCAAGCAGAAAAATGGGGAGATTAGGGATGGAGATAGAAGTAATAATATGTCATATTTATATGTGCTTTACAGTCGCAGAGTTCCATCACATGTATTGTCTCATTTGATAACAACTGACACATAATACGTAGCACTTTCAGTTTGTATGGTTCAGTGGAAAAAACTCTGCATTTTGAGTCAGAGATCCTTAATTCAAGGCCTAGCTCTGTCATTTGTGACGTACTTACTCTCAGTCACTCCTGGGACTCAGTTTCTTCACATGCATATAATAGGCTTTGAACAAGGTAGACACAAAGCTGCTCTCAATGATTCCTGATTATGGTCAGTTACATGTTCTATCTCAGTCCTTTGATGAGCATTAGTCATTTTCCTTTTTGGGGCAACTTTTTTAATCCAATGGATATGAAGCAATACCTTATCATTATTATGTTTGACATATTTCTAATTGTTAGTGATTTAGAGCATTTTTATATGGCTATTGGTAATTATTGGATGTCTTCCTTTGAAAACTACCTGTTCAACATCCACAGCTATTTATCAACTGGACAGAGCCAGTCCCATTAGGACATACCAACCTCCAGAAGGAATGGTAATTTTCCCAAGGTGTATACACCCCTGGCCTATGCCTGAAAGTAACTGGTAGAAAAGGATTAGAAAGGGAATTTCAGTTGGCCCTGGTCCCAAGAAAAAGCTGGAAAGAATTAATTAGTTTGGGAAAAGCTGGTAGGGCAATTTTATTTTAGTTGGGGGATCATAGTGAGAAAGAATCAGAGACTGCCATGAAGTTGGAGTCCTATTCATCTAAGAGTTCTAGTTTAGACACCACCTTACAAACACTATTGGTGGGGGACTGAGACTTCGCGAAGATTTTCTGGCTGCCAGAGAGTAGGGCAGAGGGATCTCCCTCTATCAACTCCAAGGCCCCCTTCCTAAGTCTGTTAGGGGAGAAGAAATGGAAAGGACTAAATTCTTATTAAACAGGCTCATTATATAATAGATACTGTGCTAAATATTTTCTTACTTGATCTTCACAGTAATTCTAAAAAAAAAAAAAAGGCATTATTATGATTTCCATTTTAAAGTTGAGAAAACTTGCCCAAGGTCCCACAGCAGAGGCTAGATTTGAACTCATCTTCCTGACCCTAAGCCCAAGTCTGTATCCACGAGTCCAAGAGTGGATGTGTGCTTCCTCAGTGATTCAGACTCTGCCTTGTGTTTCTGGTTCTTTGTTTTTGACTGTCAGGTTTCTGGTCTTTAGGGAAAAGAGGATGGGCATCTGGGCAGGGAGTCCCTGGGTGTGCCAGCAGGTTCTGAGGCCCGCCTCACTTCTTCCACTTCCCTCAAGAAGCTGTCTCAGAAAATGGTGGGAGGGGAAGGAGAACAAGGAAGGAGGCAGGATTTTCATAGATAAAGCCCAAAGGGTTCAGTCCTCTGTGCCAGCTGCCCTGTGACCTAGTTTTCCTGGGCCTGACAAAGAAATGACTTGTCTTAAATTATGCCCAACGAAAGCCCTAAGGACAAGCTTAAAAATGGAATTGATAAAGTGAATAACATCTTTGCCCTCAGCTATTTCTTATTCCCCAGAATTTATGTAGCTTTTTAGGAGTCTGCAAAGCACTTACGTATGTAATGCAATGGACTCTCAAAACTCTTATTGAAGCAGTCACTCTTATCATCCCCATTTCACAGATGAGGAAAGAAACACAGAGTAGTAACTTGTCCAAGTAAATGTTTGAGGTAGGATTTACACTCGAGTCTTCTCTGATTCCAAGTCTCATGCTGCCTTTGCCCAATGTGTCCTTGTATCTCCTCCCATGGGAAACCTCATGTAGCTGCTCTGAGTGCCTCTAACTCCTATTTCCCTTGTTCTCCCCAAATCAGAGGCTGAGTTGGAAGGGACCTTACAAGCTGGAAACTGAGGATCATAGAAGTCAGATGATTTGACTAAGTGGGATTTGAGCTGGGATTTGAATTCAGGGTCTTTGACTCCATATCTAATACTCTTTTCCTTGTACCACACTTAACTCATTAGGAAGGCCTCTGGTCTTTTTTTTTTTTTTTAATAGCCTTTTATTTACAGGTTATATGCATGGGTAACTTTACAGCATTAACAATTGCCAAACCTCTTGTTCCAATTTTTCCCCTCTTACCCTCCACCTCCTCCCCCAGATGTCAGGATGACCAGTAGATGTTAAATATATTAAAATATAAATTAGATACACAATAAGTATACATGACCAAACCGTTATTTTGCTGTACAAAAAGAATCGGACTCTGAATTATTGTACAATTAGCTTGTGAAGGAAATCAAAAATGCAGGTGGGCATAAATATAGGGATTGGGAATTCAATGTAATGGTTTTTAGTCATCTCCCAGAGTTCTTTCTCTGGGCATAGCTGGTTCAGTTCATTACTGCTCCATTGGAAATGATTTGGTTGATCTCATTGCTGAGGATGGCCAGGTCCATCAGAACTGATCATCATATAGTATTGTTGTTGAAGTATATAATGATCTCCTGGTCCTGCTCATTTCACTCAGCATCAGTTCGTGTAAGTCTCTCCAGGCCTTTCTGAAGTCATCCTGTTGGTCATTTCTTACAGAACAATAATATTCCATAATATTCATATACCATAATTTATTCAGCCATTCTCCAATTGATGGGCATCCACTCAGTTTCCAGTTTCTAGCCACTACAAACAGGGCTGCCACAAACATTCGTGGAAGGCCTCTGGTCTTGACTTTAGTTGTGCCCCTAGTGGTCCTGTTGAAATCTGTGATATTTGGTGCTAGTTGAAATCAGCTCCATTTGAGGGCCAGGAAGATCATCTTCCTCAATTCCAGCGTAGCTCTCCAGCCAGGGGAAAACATGGAGTCTACTTTGGGGGAGAATTAATTTTGTCTTGAGAGTTAGGGGAGTCCTAAGTTCAGTTCCCACTTTCCATATTGACTAGCTCTGTAATTATGAACTTGGATGCTCAGCCTCAGTTTCTTCATCTGTAAATTGGGGGATTAAGATCTCATCTAGAAATTGAATTATGTACTTTGCAAAACTTATGAAGCTATATGTATATATATTGTATATGTGTATGTAGATACATGCATACATACATATGTGGGTATATGTGTGTGTGTGTATATATATTAGAAATTATTATCTCATTCTCATCTTCTTAGATGGAATTCAACTATAAATAGTCCTAGGACAAGACCCTATTTGACAGTATTATCATTGTTGTTGTTAATTATTAGGAAGGCTGTAGAGAGAGTTGACCTTGGAGCCAGGAAGACAGGTTCAAGTCAAACCTCTGATGAATACTAGTGATTGACCTGTGACAACTCATTTAACTTCTCAGAGTCCTAGTCAATTCTAAGACTACCTTGAGATCCTGATTTGTGTAATTAATGAATCCTATGAGAAGTAGTTGCATGTTCACCCCATCAAAGTTGTAATTACATAAAATGTGGTCATTGGTTCCAGTCCAATGGAAATATGCAGTTCAATTTGAATAATTCAACACTTCATAAGATTCATTATTTGTATTAATCAGCATGTAGCTGTATAAATTGCAGAAAAGTTCCCTATTACAATGAAACCATATGTCCAATCCCTTATAATTATTATCATCATCATCATCATCTGAGGAAAAGTCTTGTCTTTCACACATACTAATTATGGCACTCTGCTTAAATCAATTAAAACACTGAAAACAGTGTTCTAGGAAACTCAAAGCTGAGGAGACAGTACTAATTTGTATTGATGGAGGGTTCCTCCATGAGGAGTTCCTTATACCAATGAAGGGGGCAGCTGGATGGTAGAGTGGAAAGTGTGGCAGACCTGGAGTCACGAAGACTCATCTTCCTGGGTTCAAATCCAGCCTCAGACATTTACTAGCCATGTGACCTTAGATAAGTCTCTTAACTCATTTGCCCCAGTTTCTTCATCTGTAAAATGAGCTGGAGAAGGAAACGGCAAAACACTCTAACATCTTTGTCAAGAAAACCCCCAAAGGGGATCACAGAGAGTAAGATATGACTGAAAATGACTGAACAATAACAACAATATATCAATGGAAACTCTAAGTCAGGTCAGTTCGTCTACAAAGATTTATATTAAGTACATTGTACTAAGTGGTAAGGCTACAAAGAAAGGAAAATACATAGTCTGTGCCCACAAGGATTCACAATCTAATACAGGGAGATAACATGAAGACAACTCTATTCAAACAAGCTACATATAGGATTAATTGAAAATTGTTGTTTGTCCTTCATTCTCGAAGAAGACCATGATTTTAGGGAAATGATGTCAAATAATCCACAAAGAAAAGACAGTTGCTTTGAGGGGAAAGGCTTCTCATGGAAGATTCCAGGAAAGAAAGGATGAGAATACCAGTGAAAATTCCCAGTCTGGAGATGTACTATCTGTGAAAAGTGGCAAGAATGCCAGCATCACTAGATCTCAGAGCACACGGGGTGAATGAGGTATGATAATACTAGAAAGTTATTATTGTTGCTATTTATTTCTTTACTTTTCTAAGGACATGGGACAACATAGATATGATCATTAGTCTTATCCACAAGGGGAGAAGGAGAATTCTTTTGATTTTACCCAGAATGATCTAAATCAGGGATGTGAGCTGACAAACCTCACAACTTGAGGGAAAGGTCACAATTGTAAGCTCCCCCTGGAAGTCAACCTCAAAATGGTAACTCCCATATTAATCACCCAACCAGCTTAAAACAAAGATCAAAATCGCATGTGAATGATACTTCCACTCCAGATTTTGCTTAGTCACTTTTCCTCTGTGTCTTGCATGACTCAGACTACCCACAGATGACCTGTCTTCTCCAGGAGAAATAGGTCTGTTTCTCAGTGCTATAACCAAGACTTTGTTTGCCCCACAGCACTGACATTTAGAGTTTTGATGTTGCTCATAGAAGCCTAGATTTAGAACTAGAAGGGACCTCAGAGGTCATCCGGTCCAACCACCTCATTTTACAAATGAGGAAGCTGAGACCTCAAAGGGGAAGTTCCTTAATTAAAGCTGTACAGGTAGCAACAGAGGAAGGCTTGGAACCCAGGACCGCTGGCTCCAAATCCAAGGCTCTTTCTACTGCACCAGTTGCCTCTTCTTTGATTCTCTTCAGAGAATGGAAGTAGTAAACTTAGTACCTAGTTAATAAGAATTAGTTTAATTAGAAAGCTACCAGCTAACCCCATCATCCCTGTCCTAGAATCCCAGGAATCGAGTATCATCAATCTACAGCTGGAAAGGGGCTTAAAGGCCTTCTAATCTATCCCCCTCCTCATTTCACACATGAAGAAGCCAAGGCTCACAAGTGCCAAGTGTCCTGTCCCTAGTCATCCATGTAGGAGGTAACAGAGTAAGGATTTTAACCCAGGTCCTCTGACTCTGAATCTGGTGCTCTTTGTGCAGCTGCCCCTCCTTTTATTATTACAGCAATTAGAATGATATGTTAAAGAATAATTATTTAAATCAATACGTAGCCTTTCTTTGGCAGGTAAATCACAGAAGGGTTTCTCTCCAGTGCAGCTGGATTTTATACCCTTCCCTAGTTCCTCCTTAGAAACAACTTGGTATTGACTAAAGATTCTAGGGTTTCTCTCTTTCTTGTCATAGAGAAGGGCCCCAGGGTCTCTGTCTCACCACAAGAGGGCAAGGTCTCTTCCCACATGGAGCTTTAGTTCTAAGATCCAAGATCTCTGTAGCTTCACCCAACTTAATTTTTATTATTTTAAAAATTATATTTGAAGACCTGTTGCTTTGTGCTGCTTGCCCCTTTAGTCAGAATCTCTAGTACTTCTACAACTCAATCCTACCTTGATTGTGGCAGATGACTGAGCAAAAGGAAAGATGGGACTGTGTGAAAGCAAATTTGGACTTGTCATTGGATAGGCAGTGCATTATTACTGCTCCCCTTTTTTAATTGGGGGAAAGGGGAAGAAAGAGAGGGAAGAGAGATAAAGGTATTAAACCAAACAACAAAACTATATATAATCCTCAACTCCACATCTTGAACCACTAGTTCACACATACACACACACACACACACACACACACACACACCCCAATACCCCCAGAGAAGCTTTCCCCTGGACCAAAGCAAAAGTGAATCTGACTCTATATTTAGTTCAATACCTTCCTTACTACAGCAGAATACTTGGAAAATTCCCTGTTCACCTAGGAATTTCCCACATAGCTTTGCTCTTATATTCAGGTAAAGGAGCTTAATTCCTCTGCCAATTCTTATGAAGGAACAGAGCAGGATTTGACATCTCTAGAGGGAAAGACTGACAAAGACACCATAAGAGACTCCTGCCATTAAATTTTGGAGTAGCTACTACTGAGCAACTCACCTAAAGACCTAACTGGGAGCTGATTTTTCACATATTTCAATTGGAAGAAGGAGTATCAGTCTCTTGAGAACTGTGGCCTTTTAGACTGACACTATGAGTATTTCCGACTCTCACTCTTTCTCTATACAAGGTGCCAATTTAATGAAATAATAGGTTTCCTTTCTTACAAGGTGCAAGGTAAATGTCTGAAAATAGATATTAGCTATGTTTACATAATGTAGGAAGGGAGATTGAAACACAATTATAACTTGTGGTAATGACTTTAATTATAGCATAAACTCAGGCAAAGGAGCCCGCCCGTGGTGGTTCCCAGAGCCACGGTCACAATGGTGGGGAGTGATGGATGGGGGAAATTTACTAAGATGGGAAATTTGCTCAGTTGAACACCAGGGGCTTTCTGACTTTCTAAGAGTCTAACTCCATACTCTTTCTTCTCATACACAGATTATTGTCCTACCTGAGATTATAATATCAGTGATTCAAGGACAGTATTTATCATCTACCATGAAATAACAGTTAGCATTTATATAGTGCTTTGAAGTTTGCAAAATCCTTTGTTCAAGTCAAGTCAGGTCAATAAGCAACCATTACGCTCTTACTATGTGCCAAGCAGGCACTGTACCAAGCCCTGGGAAGACAAAAACAAGGTCCCTGCCCTCAATGATGTCATGTTTGAAAAGGTGAGATGGCATACAAGTCATTCTATATATACAAGATAAATTTGCCAGGTAAATTGGAGATAATCTCAGAAGAAAGACTTTGGCAATAAGGTAGACTGAGAAAGGCTGCTTAGAGAAGGATTTTAGCTAAAACTAGAAGTAAGGCAGGGAAATTGGAAAGCAGAGGGGTGTTATGATATTTTATTCTCATAGCCACTCTAGTCTTAGAGAGGCTAAGTTATTTATCTAAAATCATATAGCTAAAAAGGGACTGATAGAGAATTTGAATTCGGGCATTCCTGCCTCTAAATCCTGTCATTCTATCCACTACACCACTTAACTGTCCAAGTACAAGAAATTGTGCTTGATTTTAAGAATATATTATTTCAATAGTTTGTTATCTTTCTACTAACACTATCCCTGACTTGGTATGTTGTCTTCAAAAGATGCTATAACCACATATGTCCTTAAGCTTCATTTTCTTGAACTGGAACTCAGAAATTAGGTGTTCAATAGATACCAGGACATGGATTAAATAACACCTCTCCAGCTTGAAAGGACTTGGGAAAGCTTGGGTGGGGTGTCCGTGAGAGATATGCACAAATAATTATGGTTTGGGAATGAGTAAAATACATAGCAGAGACTATAAGACATGAGAGATGGGTTGTACCTTCCTGTAGCTGAGGGAATCCTGGAAGAAGAGGATTCTGAACAGGGGAGGCCTTCAAGGAAGGAAAAAACATAATAGGTAGAAATACGTATTTGTATAGTGTCTCCTAGTGTTAGATACTATCCTAAGCATTTTACAAATATTATTTCATTTATGTTGTCACAACAATACTATGAGGTGAGAACTATTGTTCCCGTTTTATAGCAGAGAGAAGTAAGACAAAGCAAAGTTAAGTGATTTGTCCAGTCACAGCTAATAAGTGTCCAAGGTTGGATGTAGACTTGGCTTTTCCCAACTCCTCCATGCCTCCTTCATTCATTTCAGTTCAGTAAATATCCATGCCAGTTCTCCGTCCACTATTTCACTAGCTGCCTCTGAGAAATGATAATAAAAAATAATTTCGTGACTCCCACATCCAGTTACGGGACTCCATGGGGCTCAAGAATCATGGTTTAAGAAGCTGAACTCTAAGGCATGCAGGTTTTTGTCAACAAGTATTAATTAAACACTTACCATGTGCTTGTCCTCAAGGAGTTACCATTCTACTCGAAAGTCTGTAAGAAGTAATGAAGAGGATGGTTTAGAGAAACACAGAAAGACATGTCAATTGTTATAGTTAAGTGAAGAGAATCAGGAGAGGAATTTATTTAATAACAGTAATACAATAACAATTTGATAAAGACAAACACATTTGAAAGACTGATCAATTCTGGTTATCACAATGACCAACCACAATTCCAAGGGACTCATGATGTTACCCACTTATTCTCGGTGATGGACTCAGAGTGCAGACTGAAACATCCTTTTATTTGGACATGGCCAATGGAGAATTAATTTTTCTTGATTAAACATATTTGTGAAAGGGGTTTTATTTTTCTTGCATTCCCATTTGGTGATGGGGGGGGGGAGGGAAGTTGGGGGAGGGAGAAAGTGGAGTAAGAGAATGCAGAATTGAAAATAAAATGTAATTTTAAAAAATTCTATTATGTTGGATACTGGGAGCAGTAAAAGAGGAAAATACAAAACAAATTGGGGAACAGTTAGTTATAAGCCCTGGCCTCTAGCTCCTGATTCCTTTCCCTCTAAAGTTATCTGGTACCTATTTCATATGTATCTTATATATAACTACATATGTATATGTAGTACTCTCCAATAGAATGTAACATCTTAAAAGTACAAACTGCTTGAGAGCAGGAACTGTTGTTTTATCTTTTTATTAAAGCTTTTTATTTTCAAAACATATACATGGACAATTTTTCAACATTGACCCTTGCAAAACTTGTGCTCCAAATTTTCCCCTCCTTTCCCCCACCCCCTTCCCTAGATGGCAAGTAATCCAATATATGTTAGGAACTATTTTCATTTGTCTTTGTTTGCCCTATGCCTGACACATAATAAGTACTCAATGAATCCTTGCTGATGGATAACCCAGTTTGTTTGAAATCTAGAAGTGAGGAAAGGAAGCATTTTGAAATAAAATGAGAAAGGTACAGGGAGATAAGAATAGGGAGAGTCTCCTTTAATATCAGATAAAGATATTTTTTTTCCTATGGGGTTCATAAGGAGTCACTGAATGTTTGTTTGTTTGTCATCAAGGAAGTAATGTGATTCTACTTGTGGCGTAGTGATGACAGGACCCATTGGAAAGTGAGAGGACTAGACACAGAGACACCAGTTAGGAGGCTGTTACCTAAGTAAGAGGTGATAAAAAACTTGAATTAGGTGATGAGAGGGTGAGTTAATAAATGGGGACAAGCTCAAGAAATATATGATAGCAGATTCACTGGGACTTAATTGAATGCAGAGTGTGAAGGATAGGAAAAAGACGACTTGAAGGTCTGAGTCCGGAATGATTAGTGAGCTCATCAATAGAAATAGGAACGTTAAGAGAAAGGGAAGATTTTGTAGGAAAAGGAAATAATGAGTTCAATTTTAGATGTGTTGTTCAAAATGTCCATCAGACAGTTGAAAATTACAGATGAGAAAAGTCATGGGAAGTAGATAAAATAGACTGGAAAACTAAGAAAAAATAATATCATGGAAGTCATGATAAATGAGTTCCCAGAAGGAGGCTAATGAGAATGGAAGATACAGTGAGGTTTATGGAGAATGAAGATTGGAAAAAAATTTTATTAGAGCCATCTTTTTAAAATTTAATTTTAAATTAAACAGATATCTTCATGACTATGTCAAAAAATCTGTCTCACTCTACACCATACCCAGCACTTCTCTGTCAGGAGGTAGATGACATGCTTCATCATTGGTGCTCTGGGATCCTGGAATGATCATTATATTCATAGAGTTCTTACAGCTTTCAAAGTTACTTGTTTTGAGAATGTAGTTACTGCATAAATTGTTCTCTTGATTCTGCTCATTTCATTTTCATCTCTTGGTATGTCTTCAGAATAGTTAATTTTTATAATATTGATGTTATAGTATAAATTTATCCTCTGGTTCAACATACTTCACTCTGTATAACTTCATATACCGTTTAGAAAAAAATCCCTTTCCTTGTTTCTTATTGCACAATAGTATTCCATCACATCCATATACAACAGTTTGTTCATTCATTTTCCAACTGATTGGTATCCCCTTAGTCTTTACTTTTTTTAACCACAGAAAAAGCTGCTATAAACATTTTTGTTCACATAGGATCTTTTCCTCTTTCTTTTACTTCTTTGAGATATAGCTGCATTTTAAAAAATGGATTCGTTGATTAGTAGGTAATTACTAGTCCTGAAGATAATAGGACTCAGCAGAGTAGGAAGAATAATGATAATAACAACAACAATAACAGTAGTCATAGTAATAATAAATTGCTCTATTGGATAGAACACTGAACTTGTTGTCAGAAGTCCTGAATTCAAATCCTACCTCAAATAAGTCACTTACCATCTCTTTCTCTCAGTTTCTTTATCTGTAAAAAGGGTATAATTATAGCCTCTACTTCACAGGGTTGTGATAATCAAATGAAAAAAAAAAAATGTTCAGTACTTTGCAAAACCTTAGTTATATAGAAATGGTAGCTATTATTAGTAGTAATAACAATGACTGACATTGGTTTATTGCTTTAAAGTTGACAAGGCACTTCACATTCAGTAACTCATTTGAGAGAAAAAAAACAATTGCAAGAAGAAGTTGTCCTATTTATGACTAACTATTTGGCAAAACATCTTTCAATGCTCCATCTCTCTTTCTGTTATTCCTCCATATTCTATTCAATTCAGTAAAAGATGTATTACTTTCTGAGTCCTGTGTTTAGGACTGGAGGAAACAGAAAAATAAATGAATTGTCAGTGTGGCTTGACAGTAAGAAAATGAACACTTCTTGGGTTCTATTTTTTAAAAAAGTCATAATGTCCAGAATGATGATCACTTGGGTCATATTTTGATATATTCTACCCTAATCAAATCACATCTAGAGCATACACTTACATAGATTAAGATGTCCAAAGCACTTTCCCCACAACTCTAATAATATTATCCCCATTTTTCAGCTTAGAGACCCTTGCCCAGAGTTCTGTCACTAAGAAGTCCCTAACAAGAATCTAGATTCTTCAGACTCCTTAATCCAATATATAGCCCCACTCTTTTAACTGCACTGCAGCATATAGGTCATCGACAGCACTTAGGGAAAGTTTTTGTATATGGTGAGCATTTTCTAAACTAAAACCCCCCTGGAAGTTTTTTTAGTCTCCTTAAACATTGTCAACACTCCCAATCTCACTACATCTGACCTTCAGAAGTTGATCTGAGGGCAATGTGATTAAAAACTACCTACACTGGTTCCAGCCAGCCTGCTAGCTATACTGACCTCTCCTCCTCTTCCCTTCATCCTGAAATACTCTTTCTGAAACTTGGGGGAAGAACAGCACTGTCTGATTGTCATTCACTTCTACCTACAGCTTGGCCAGAAAGGGGGAAGAGGGAACCACCTAGAGCTGCTAGAAGTTATTTTTAACTGTGTCTGTGGGAGGGACGTTAGGCACAGTCACTGCATAAAGAAGAGTATGTGGTCTTTCTCTTCTATGAATAATCAACAAACATTTATTGTGTTTACTGTGTATCAGGATGGGGTTGCCAAGATAGAAATGAAATAGTCCCTGCCCTCAAGGAGCTTATATACTTAATGTATTTTTAAATTTTTTTATTTTACTTATATTACTTTCATTTCTGAATATATGCCTCCTTCTCTCCCAGAGAGCCATTCTCTGTAAAGAATAGTCACACATCCACCGAATTAGACAATATAAATAACATAAAGAGTTTACCATCCTTTGAGAAGAGATTATAGATTTAAGGTCCTAGGCTAAGCCCCATTGGATCATTGGTTGTGTTGACTGTAAATAGCAATTATTTCTCCTTTGGCCAGAAACCCTGAGGATCTTCCCCTCCCAAATTTATTTTTTATTTAGGGTTTGGAGGAGTGAGGGTTGGATTAGGTAAAAGAGGAGCTTCTTTGTCTAGTCTTAATCACTAAATAGGTGCGGCCTCAGTCAAACTGAGACCTGTAAAAGACCTTAGTTTTAAAAAACAGGTCTCCCTTTGCCTCCAGGGCCATCTCCAGTTGTCTTGATCTTTATCTGGCCACTGGACCCAGATGGCTCAGGAGGGGAGAGTGAGACACATGGCCTTATACAGAGCTCCTTCAATTAAAGTAGCTAACATTTATAAGGTAATCAGCTGATACATTGGACAGAGCACCCGGCTCTGAGGCAAATCCAGCCTCAGACACTTACTAGCTGTGTGACCCTGAACAAGTCACTTAACCCCGTTTGCTTCTATTTTTCATCTATAAAACGAACTGGAGGAAAACCCCAAATGGGATCACAAAGAGTCAGTCACGACTGAACAACAACAACAAAAACATTTATAAAGTACCTACTATATTCCAGCCACTGTGCTAAGCACTTTACAGATAATATCCTGTTTGATCCTCAACATCTCTGGGCAGTAGGTGCCATTATTATCCCCATTTTATATATGAGGAAACTGAAGCAGAGTTTAAGTGATTCGCCCAGCATCACACAACTAGTAAGTTATCTGAGGTCAAATTTGAACTCAGATCTTCTTGACTCCGGCTTCTATTTATAAGCTGAGAAATAGGAATTTAGAAGCTTTTGAATCCACCATCCACTCACTCCCATTTCCCCCATCAATTAAAACCCAGAGAGATTCAGTGATTTGTCCAAGCACAAAAAGACCTTGTTCAATCTCTTTAGTTTGGAGAACAGGGAATTTGCCCAAGATCAAACAGCTAAGAAGTGGTAGGATGAGAATGTGAATCAGGGCTTCTAATTTAGGTTAGAGAATCGTAGACTAGGGTTGGAAGGGTGCTCAGACTCTGGGGCTATACTGTCATCTTTATTTTTAGTCTTTAGAAGGCAAAAAATACATCTTTTCAGCTTAGGCCCTAACAAGGAACATTTAATAAATATTATTCTGTTCTGACACAGTTTTATCATAAGGTTGGTTATTTTTTTTTAAGTCAGAAAAGAATCTAAAGCAGGAAAATCAAAGAAGAAAGATAATCAGAGAGAAGAAATGTAATCAGGTAGCAGCAAAGATTACAGGAAAGAGGATGGGTTATTACCGACACTTCTGGGAAGAAAGAGATAGCCTAAAGACAACCGAGGCCTTTGACCCGAAGCTAAAATGCACAGCTGCCAGGGCTGACAATTCTCTTCCTTTTCCTGGAGAGGGCTCTTGCTCAGAGTCTGTCATTGATCTCTCAGCTACAATCTGGTACTCGGACAGATTTTTAATACAGCTGCCATCCATCCACTTGCTGGAATGAGATTAGAGATTGGGGACTAAATTCTGGGGAGAACATCAATCAGAAACTCCGGCTATTTCTGGACACCTGGTCTCATGGCCCCATCTCTGCCGCCTGTACCCCTACCTCTGCCCTGTGAGTGGCTGACTTAAGCTGGCCTGGCTGTCTGAGAATTGGGAAGTGTTCCTACTCCCAGTGAGAGTTAGATCAACTGGTTTTGTCACAGTTTCAGAAATCATATGGGATTAGGCAATGATTTATATACTTTTCCTGTTATAGTAGATATGCAAATGTGGGAAAATGAGAACAGTTTTCTAGTGCAGCTTTCCTGGAATGATAACATTGATTTCCTTAGTAAATTGGTCCCAAGAGGCTGGGAATTGACACTTGGTGACTGTGTTTTAAATGGTTATGGATTTTTATGTGTAATTTCTGGCTCCTTTTCTATATAGATGCTGGACAGCAACAAACATCTGATATTCCGAGCAACCAGGTAGCAATCTGAACTGTTTTTTTCTCTTTCCCAGAGAGACTTGGAAAAAAAAAAAAATCCTCCTCAGTGAGGACTAGGTGATCTCCAAGATTCCTTGTACCTCCAAATCTCTGATCATATATGAAAATCAAACTTGATTCATCTTCTAGCATATGCTGGTACTGAATCACAAATAAATCCTAGCCATTGACCTGGCTGAATCTGTAATACTTGGTCAGAACACCCAGGCAGTAATAAGAATCAGATATTCCCTCTTGATTCCCACCTTCCCTTTCTCCTTTCGGCCTTGGTCTCTCTGTTGCTTTGTCAACTACAAACCCCAGTTCAAATCTCACATACATGTCTTTCTGCATTCTGCCTTAATTAGAACAGGATATTGACAGTGTGCAGAGCATTAAGAGGAGGGAAACCAGAATGCTGAAGGGCTTTGAGTTCATCAGTTATTCAATCAATGAATAGCTATTTATTAATCACCTACTGTGTGCTAAGCACTGGGGATCTAAATACCCAAAAAAGGGGAGTTGGGAGAATGCTTACCTGCAAGTGTATTATACTCTAATGAGAGAAACAAACGTCACATATACAAATATAAACTTTAAAAATAAATGTGTGTGTATTTGTGTGAATCTATCTTTCTATACATATATATTCACAAAATAGCTACTGGAAGGTATTGGGAGGGAGGGCACTAGTAATTATATAAATAACTAAAGACTTCATGCAAAAATTGGTCACTGAGTTTCGTCAAGACTTCTTGAGATAGAGATAAGGAGGGAATGCAGTCCCAAGGCAGCAGAGATGGGGGATGGATGGTGGTGTGTACAGAGCAGAGTGAAGGCCGATCTGATAGGATTACAGAGTGTAGGAGAAAGAATAAAGACCATTGAGGCTGGGAAGAAAGGTTGGGGTAGTGCTTTAAAAGATAAACAGAAGACTTTCTATTTGATCTCAGAGTCAATAAAAAGTTACTGGAATTGATTGAGTAGGGAGTCACATGTACAGATGCGTGCTTAAGAAAAAGTCTGGCAGCAGGGGGGACAACTTGCTGGAGTGTTGAGAGACTGGAGGAAGAGAAGCCAATTATGTGGTTGTGGCAATAATCTAGAGGAGAGGTTATAAGGGTCTGAATTCATGCCAGATGAGAGTGGATTGTTTAGGCTAGAGCCTTCTCTTTTCCTCATAACTCCTTCACTCAGATCTCCACAGGATGCAGACCGAAGGTCGGCCTGGTCATCCTCTTCCGGATACTGTCATGATGGATGTAATCTGTAACCTGTGGTTCCCAGAACTGGGCAAATACTGCAGATGTGGTCTGGGGAGGGCAGAGTACAAAGTACCACATCCCTGTTCCTAGAAGGTGCACCTCTCTTAAGGGCAGCTGCTGGTGCAGTGGGTAGAATGCCAAGTGTGGAATCATGAAGACTGAGTTCTCATCCGGCCTCAGATACCAGGTGACCCTGGGCATGTCACTTAACCTTGTTTGCTACAGTTTCGGCATTTACAAAGTAAACTCTTGAAGGAAATGGCAAACAACTTCATTATCTTTGCCAAGCAAACCCCAACTGGGGTCATGAAGAATCAGAGACTACAGAACAAAAGCAACATGCTTAAGGCAGCCTAAGGTTGCATTCATTTTTTTGGCTACCACAGTGCAATGCTGACTCACGTTGAGATCATAGTTCATTAAACTCCTAGGTGTTTTTTTTGTTTTTGAACAAGTGCTGAAATCAAGGATTCTTTCCATTTTCCCCCGATGGATTTTTCTTCCCTTCTTTAGTCAAATTACCATCATTTGCTTAACCCCACTCAAATAAACTCTGCTTATTCTTATATGGTACTGGAGCACGTGAGAGTTAGTGGATTCTTAGAGTAGCCTGCCTCTACGATAAAATATGAAATAGTTAGCCCAGCATCCTAAGCTCTCCAAAATCTGGCTCCTACAAATCTTGCCAAACTCACTTCATGTTACTTCTGTTCATGCATCAGTCTCTGAATCTTCTAGTCTCCAGAAATGACATTCCCTCTCCTGGGGGACCCAGGCAGGCCATCATTCAGCTTCGTTCCTCTCCTAGCTCGACTTCTCCTTCAACGGAGTGACGCCCCATGACTCAATTGTTTTCTTACCACGGAAGTTCCCTGGCTTCCATCCTGGAACATCCCTACACCTATGTAGTCCCCATCTCTCATTGTTAACTTGCTTCCAGAACCTCCATTGGAGGCATCCTCTCCTGCCTTGGCCCCCTATCCCTATCTTAGCCTTTCTTTTCAGCTCCCTTTTATATGTCAACTTCCCCATTAGAATGTAAGCCTCCTTGAGGACAAGGATTATCTTCCTTTTGCTTACATTTGTACCCCAATACTTAATACAGTACCTGGCACACAGCAAGCACTTAATATATGCTTGTTGACTTGCCTCCAGCCTCCCTGTCTTTCTACCAGTGGTCCCCTATGTCTGGAATGCACTCTTTGCTCGCCTCTGATTCACTGAAACCTCAGTTCCCTTCAAAATATAATTTAGGGGTTTGATCTTCCTAATTACTAACACTTCCTCCCTTCTGAAATTACTTTGTATTTTTTCTTATCTAATTATCTGTCATCTGATTGGATTCTTCCATTAGAATATAAGAGCATCTTGAACTGGGACTATCACTTTTATTTTTATATTCCCAGTACCAAGCCTATAGTAAGTCTGGCTTATAGTAAGTACTTAACAAATGTTGGATTGTTAGATTAATGGAATGTTGGAATAAACTGAGGCACAATGATTACAACAAATGTGAATGAAAAGAACCAGGAAAATTATAATGACCAAGTTTGACTTCAAAGAAGAAATGTAAGAAAGTCCCTCGAGTTGAAAAAGATGGATATGGAACTCTGCTTGGGTAGTTTTGCCAAAATGAATTTTTTCCTTCTCCTTTTTATTCTTTGTTTTAGTAAATGACTCTCTGGGAGAGGAAGGATACATTGGGAAATGTATGTGATATAAAAAAAATTAACAGTAAAATAAATTTTAATTTAATTTTTAAAAATTTTAAAATGAATTTCATTGAGTTTAAGATCTGAGGTCAATGAGCTTATCCCAGTAGAATAAAATACAAACTCCTCTGTTTGACATTTTAAATCTTCATAATCTTGCTTCATCCTATTTTTGCAAGCTAGTTATACTTTACTCCTACTCACTTATTCTAATGTTTCAACCAAACTGGCCTACTTGAGGTTCTTGGTGTGTGAACTTTGATCTCTTGTCTTAGTGCCTTTGCACAGGCCATCTCTCACCTCCTTGCAGGCAGGGACCATCTTATTTTGGTGTTTGTGTCCCAGCTCCCATCATAATAACTGGCATATAGTAGGCACTTTGTATCCCTGGCACATAAGTGTTTTGTATCCCCCATTCTAATCCTAGTGCCTGGCAAAGAGTGGGCACTTGATACTTCAAATGTGATTTAAAATATAGAATATTGGACTTGGAGTCAGGAAAACTGAGTGCAAATCCTAGGTGTGTGATCTTGTAAATCACTTAACCCTTTCTAAGCCTCAGTTTTCCCATCTGTAATAATAGCACTTGACTCACAGGGTTGTCATTGGGCTCACATGAGACATATATAGTCAAGCCTCAATATTCTAGCATTTAAATTTTGCAGCTCCAAGCATTTGTATGATTTTATTAGTAACCTCATATTCACTTTCTCATTGGCAAACTGCACCTATTTGAGTACAGTAGAGTGCCACCCCCTCCCTCACCAGAGCTTGCCCCCAATGCATCCTATCTTCTTGCTGTCCATTCTACCAACCTCCCAAATTACCTGGCAGGTGGATCAAACCCACTTTTGCAGGAGTTTCCAAGCAACAACTAACCCTAAGCCATCACTGGGGAACAGTTAGACCACTGAGCCAAAAGGGAGGTTAAACATAGCAGATTGCCCCTTTCCCTTTTCAACCTTGGGGTTCTTTTGACATTGCTACCACTGCCCCTCCCCTCCCATCCCATCCAGCTGTTGCCTCTCCTTTCCCCTGCACTGAATGGATTATTTCTTGGCTACTATGTACATGTGAGAAAAGTACATGTCATCAGAATTAATGTTTTATTATGCAGGGGTCCTCAAACTTTTTAAATAGGGGGCCAGTTCACAGTCCCTCAGACTGTTGGAGGGCCGGACTATAGTAAAAACAAAAACTTTGTTTTGTGGACCTTTAAATAAAGAAACTTCATAGCCCTGGGTGAGGGGGATAAACGTTCTCAGGTGCTGCATCTGGCCCGTGGGCCATAGTTTGAGGACCCTTGATCATTCTATAAAGAATTGTTTGCAGAAAAGTTTATTTTCAGCAATCTCTAGCAAAAGATTACAGAGAGGGAGGGCAGCAAGGGGGAGAAGATTCTAGGATATATTTTTTGGACAGGGTTTATGTTGGGCTGTACTTGGCAATCAGGTTGAATAGTCTGTAGTTTTTCTAAAGTATTTATTTACCGGGTAATATTGAAGTTTTCTGTGTTCGGCTCTTACTTCCCCTACTAGATTATAAATGCCTGATGTACAAGGATATTATTCACACTTAGCCATTTCTCCAGATCAGAGATCTGAGACCTAGAGAAGTCAAGTTTTCTGCTCCAAGTCAAGCAAGTAATAAGGGACAGAGACATACTATGTTTGTCTCTGAGCCACTACACATAGTGGTGCTTAATAAATGTTTGAATAAATGAGTGGGTGAGTTGGTGAGTGGATTAATTAAAAAGTTGTAAAGAGCATTAAAGGCAGGCAGAAGACTTTAGATATGATGTCGTAGCAACCAAGAAGTCACCATTGCCTTATGATCTGGGCAGTGGCAGGCTGAAATAATAGTAATGAATAGTTGGAGGGACCACAGTTGGGAACTACAGAGAGGGGAACTCAACCTCATGGGAAAATCCAACCTAAATAATAACAATTCATTTCATTTGTAACTTTTCAAAGCATTTTCTTATTTGTGATCTCATTTGATCCCCACAATAAGGTAGACAGAACAGGTAAAGAACCAATCTGCTGTCTCTATTTGATAGCTAAAGAAACTGAAACATAGAGGAACGATGGTTGCCCTCTCTTTCTGGGTGATTTCAACAGCTCTTATAAGTTCAATTCTCATTTCTTTGTAAATGAGATTCTAAGATCTATTTCTCAAACACTAATATCTATCCTTACTTGAATCTTACATTATGTCATTCCCATCCTTAAAAAAAATACCCATTTCATGCATCCATCCCAACTAGCTATCATCTTATATCTCTCATCTGTTTTATGAATAAATTCCTTTAAAAAAATCTAAGGTGCCAACACATCCTTTCTTCTCACTCTTTTCTTAAGTCTATGCAGTTTGGCTTCCAACTTTATCATTCAACCCAACTGCTTTCTCCATTGTTTCTAATAATCTCTTTTCTTTTTATTATTATTTAATATTTTATTTTCCCCAATTACATATCAAACAATTTTTAACATTTGTTTTTAAAACTTTAAGTTCCTCCAGCAGGATGATTTCAGAAAGGCCTGGAGAGACTTACATGAACTGATGCTGAGTGAAATGGAGCAGGGCCAGGAGATCATTATATACTTCAACAACAGTACTATATGATGATCAATTCTGATGGACCTGGCCCTCTTCAACAATGAGATGAAACAAATCAGCTCCAGTAGATCAGTAATGAATTGAACTGGCTATACCCTGTGAAAGAACTCAGGGAAATGAGTGTGAACCACTACATAGAATTCCCAATCCCTCTATTTTTGTCCACCTGCATTTTTTATTTCCTTCACAGGCTAATTGTACACTATTTCAAAGTCTGGTTATTTTTGTACAGCAAAATAACTGTTTGGACATGTATACATATATTGTATTTAGCTTATGTTTTAACATATTTAACATGTATTGGTCAACCTGCCATCTGGGGGAAGGGGTGGGGGGAAGGAGGGAAAAAGTTGGAACAAAAAGGATTTGTAACTGTCAATGCTGAAAAATTACCTATGCATATATCTTGTAAATAAAAAGCTATAACAATAAAAAAAATTTTGAGTTCCTGATTCTTTCCATTTCTTGCCCACATTGAGAAGACACATGTGAAATTATGTAAAATATTTCCACAATGTCATATTGTGAAAGAAAACATAGATCTCTCACCCTTCCCCCCAAGAAAAAACCCTCAAGAAAAATTAAGTAAAAGAAAAAAGTACACTTTAATCTGTATTCAGATAAAATCAGTTCTTTCTCTGGGTAGGGATAGCATTTCTCATCATAAGTCCTTCAAAGTAGTCTTGGATCATTGTATTGCTGAAAATGGCAGTTATTCACAACTGATCATTTTGCAATCTAATAATTTCTTACATGCCTTCTCCAATGATTTTTTCTCAGTCCTCAGCCTACTTGATCCCTCTTCAGCCTTTGACACTTTCAATCACTCTCTTTTCCTTGATACTTTGTTTTAGTGATACTGCATTCTTCTGGTTCTCCTCCTAACTCTCCGACTGCTCCTTCTCGGATTCCTTTGTTGAAACCTCATCTAAGTCATATCTGCAGGGCTCTGTCTGGAACCTTCTTTTGGTCTCCCTGTATATTGTTTCACCTGGTGTTTTCATAAACTCCCATGGAGACAATTATCTTTATGATGATGCTTCTTAAATCTACTAACTTTTCTATGGATTTATGAACATCTCCAACTTCAACTGGATGTCCTATAGATATTATAACTAAGTCTATCTTGTCTCCCCAAATCTGCCTTTCTTTCTAACTTTATCTATTACTATCAAGGGTACTACCATCCTCCCAGTCACCCAGACTAGCAATGTCAGTGTCATCCTTAACCTCCTTGTTCTCTCATTCCCCCCTTATTTAACCTGTTGATTCTGCTTTCAAAATATTTCTTGTATAAGACTCCTTCTCTCCTCTGATGCTCAGGACCTTGGTAGAAGCTCTTAGCATCTCTTACTTGGATTATTGCCTGCTGGGTGTTTTCTCTACTACAAGTCTCTTCCCATTCCCATCCATCTGCCAATCAGCTGTCAAAGTGGTTTTCCTAATTTAGTGCAAGTCTTCCCATGTCATCCTCCTAAATCAATAAGCTCCAGCAGCTCCCTATTACCTTCAGAATCAAATATAAAATATTCTGGTGTTCAAAGCTCTTCACAGCCTGCCCCACTTCTTTCCAATCTTCTTATACCTTATGCTGCCCCCATTTTCTCTGTGATCCAGTGACATTGGCCTCCTTAAATAGGATATTCCATCTTCAAATGCTGCGCTTCCCCAGATTTCCATTGTTCTCCCTCCTCCTTTTGATTTCCTTCAGGTTCCACCTAAAAATCCTACCTTCGACAAAGTCTTTCCTGATCTCCCTTTATTCTAGTACATCCCTTCTGCTGTTTTCTCCCCCACTAGATTGGGAGCTCCTCCAGTGCAAAGACTGTCCTTTGTCTTTTTGTAGCCTGAATACTTAAACAGAGTGCTTCACCCAAAGCCTGTGCTTAATAAAGTTTTCTTGACTGATGGAATAAATCTTTGGCTCCCTTTGAGATTCCAATCAAGGGTTATTTCCCAAAGAAGAATCTTATGGGGTCTCTCCAGACAGTCCCTCCAAAGCTGCCTTTCTGCTACTCTATATTTATTGTGTATACAACAGTAAGGTGTGTGTTATCTCCCCAATTAGAGTATAAGCTCCTCGAGAACAAAAACTTTTTCCTTTCCTTTGCATCCCCAGTGTCACAGTTTTTGTTGTTTAGTCGTTTCAGTCATGTCTGTTTCTTCATGACTATTTGGGGTTTTCTTGGAAAAACATTGGGTGATTTGCCATTTTCTTCTCCAGCATGTGCCACAGTACCTGGCACTTAATAATTACTCAAAGATTAGATAAATCCATGTTGATAATGAATTGCTTGGTTGGTGTTGAAAATTAGTGGCAGAGGAAGAAGTAGAAACCCAAGTTTCTAGCCTAACACTTTTCCACTTTATCACACGGAAAATCTCCCATACAGGAAGACTCTTGACATTTAAACCTGGTTAGGGATGGAAAAAATTCATAAGCTGATCTATTCTATTCCACTGCTAGATCAAGAAGCTCAAGCAGAGGACATGAACTGTAGAATTATACTTCAGGTCAAGCCAGTGTTCCAGGCCTGACCAGGGGAAGACTGTGACAGGAATATTTTCATTGCTCTTTGCCTTTCATTCCCAAT
This sequence comes from Sarcophilus harrisii, assembly GCF_902635505.1. Lineage (NCBI taxonomy): Eukaryota > Metazoa > Chordata > Mammalia > Dasyuromorphia > Dasyuridae > Sarcophilus > Sarcophilus harrisii. The sequence continues at coordinate 303,892,334 of NC_045426.1, read as the reverse complement.
GAAAAAGGGGTGGGAAGGTCAAGTCTGTCCAAAAGAACAGTTGTAACCCATGACCCAGAGTTTAAATTCTGAGTTTTATATGATTTGGATTCACTCTCAGAGGTTCTCTCTAAGTCTTTGGCTCCAGCTTCTATCTAAAGTTCCTCCCTGGGAAAACTGTAATTTTATTTGTTTTGTCCCAAATTCCAGGTTTCCATCTGCATTTTTTGGAGGGAATGTCTAACTTGATGAGGACACAGAGGCATTTAAGAATTTGACTATAAAATAAGGAAAACATTTCCTAATAACTTGAGCTGTCCAAAAGTATGATCTGCTGCTTAGGATGCAGGAGTTTCCCTCTTATTAAAAGTTTCCAAGTAAAGACTAGATGACAACTTGTTTGGGGGAGGGGGAACCAGGAGAGGGAAATGATAACAGAGGAGGTAAAATAGAGGCTTGTATTAGATGGCCTCTGAGATGATAAATATAAATTTATATGTACTTTGAGGTTTTCAGAGCATTTCACAAATATTACTTCATTTCATCCTCATAATCCTGAGAGGGAGGTGCTATGTTTATCTCCATTTTACAGATCAGAGAAGTTCCTGAAGTTAGATTGAATTCAGATCTTCTAGACTCCAGTTCCCAATCCATTACTTGCCCTAACCACTCAAGTCCTTTCCAAGCACAGCACTAAGATTCTGTCATTTTGATAAACTGACTTTTCGTTAAATAAAAGAACAAATTAGAGGTCTGAGGACCAAGGTCTCCAGGTTGTCTTTCTATTCCATGAGGTCTCTACTAGATTATCTTTAGTGTGGAGTTTTAATCCTCATTTATCTGCTAAAAACCAGTATTTACCTGGTCATTCTATTATCTCTAGTTGTAAGCATCACCTGAGTTTTTTATCCTAGATCAAATTTCTTGTGTCTATAGATGTGAGCAACTTAAGCTTCTAAAGACCCTTTGAGAAAACAGACAGAAATCTGCATTCAGGGAAAATATACAAAGGCATATATTGAACCTTCTTTGATAGTGTCTAAGATTCACTACTAACTATAAAGGTTAGGAAACTGTCCAATTAGAGATGTTTTCTTTATTTGCCAGATGCCAGCAAAGATCTAGTCATCTAGACTCTAAAACCCTGCAATAGTTCCCCATTGCCCAATGAATAAAGGTCAAACTCCTTTCCTTGGATTAAGGAGAACAGGTTGAGAAATAGCATTGTAATATTTAGAGCTGAAATGGTCTTTAACTGGTGATCAGCTAGTGTCCAAACCTTCCTGAACAGAGAAAAATAAGACTCGAGGAACTGTTTTGTCACAGGTAATACATGTAGGAAAAAAGCCGATTTCAGCCCAGTTTCTCTGATTTTAGATTTTGGATTCTGTCACACCATGCCATCTACCTCAGATTTCCTTTTCTCTGAGCTTTCACAATACACAAGGAGGCTTAGAACATATCATTGTTTGGAGATAGTACTTAGTAAGCTTTACAAGGCCAAAGCATAGTAAAAACCTTATCAATTCAGTGAAATAGGGAAAAGGCTAATCTGTTTTGAAATTTTTGAATATTTTAAGAGAAGAGTAATTTTGTTACTTTCAAGTATCAGCTAATTTTGTTTTGGTCAATAAATATCTATTTATATTATTGTTCAATCAGTTTTCAATTATGTCTGATTCTTCATGACCCTATTTGGGGTTTTCTAAATAAAGATATTTGAGTCATTTACCATTCTTTTCTCCAAGTCATTTTACAGGTAACAGGGTTAAGTGACTTGCCCAAGGTCACACAAATAGTTAAGTGACTGAAGTCAGATTTGAACTCAGGAAGTTGCACTCTATCCATTGGGCCACTTAGCCACCCAAACATTTATTAAATACCTCCTGTGTGCCAGGTACTGTGTTAAGGGCTGGGAAAACCAAGAAAAGCAAAAAGACAGTCTGTTCTCAAGGAGCTCACAGTCTAATGAGGGAGACAATATGCAAACAATTATGTATGAGTGAGAAAAATAGGAGGTAGTCTCTGAAGAAGAGCAATAAGATTAAGGAGGGATTGAAAATATTTCTTGCAGAAAAATGATCCTTTAACTGAGACTTGAAGGAAGCCTGGAGGCAGAGATGAGAAGAAAACCTTCCAGGAATGGGAGATAGCCAGTGGAAATCCCAAGTCAGAAGATGGAGTGTCTAATTTGAGGAATGGTGAGAAAGCCATTGTCTCTGGGTCACAGAGTATGGGCTAGTGTATGTAGAGGGGTGAGGGAGCAGGGAGAGGTAAAGGTAGGACGGGACCAGAATATGGAGGACCAGATCATGCCCTTCACCATGGGCGTTTCTTAAATTTTGGTGCTGGGATCTTTTCTCTTCCCTCTCATGGTTTCAGCTCCCATGTCTATAGCCATGATTCTCCAATTTATTTTTCTTCAGCTGCCAATTGGATCTCCCATGAACATTTTAAACTGAACATGACCAGAGCCAAACTCCTCATCTTCCCCCCGCAAACTATCCCTCCCTTCTAATTTGCCTGTTACTGTCAATGGTACCACTATCATCCCAGGCACCTGGCCTTGAAATTCAAGTGTCATCCTCAACTCCTGATTCTCTCTCTCACTCCCATATTCAATCAGTAGTAAATCCTCTCATGTCTGTCTTCCAAATATCTCTGATATGAGCCCCCTTCTCACTGCTCCCATGCTGGTGTAGGACCTTATCCCTTCATGTGTGGACTACTGTGCTAGACTACTAGTTGCACTAGGTTGCACTAAGTCTCTTCTCACTCCAGTCCATCCACCATTCAGCTGTCAAACTAAATTTTCTAAAGCACAGTTCTGACCACATTAACCCTCTCATCAACCCTGGGGGTGCCTTATTGCCTCCAGGATAAAATATAAAATCCTGTGTTTGCCTGTGGAAGGGCAGAAGAGAGAAGGGGGCTTATACAAGAGATGTTTGGAAAGTAGAAATGACAGAGCTTGATCACTGATGGGAGGTGAGAGAGAGTCAAGTGTTGAGAATGTCACCTGGATTTCAAGGCCAGGCTAGTGGGATCATGGTGGTACATCTGAAAGTAATAGGCAAAAAGAAGGGACAGTTTGAGGGGGAAAGATGATGAGTTTGGCTTTGGACATGTTCAGTTTAAAATGGTCATAGGACCTCCATTTTGAGATCCATTTGACAATTGGAGACAAATCTAAGGGCCCAGGACCAAAATTTGAGAAATACTCATGGTTAATAGACATGATCTGGAAGAAGATCCCCAAAAAAAGACTGAAAAGGAAGAGTCAGACAGGCAGGAAGAGAACTGGGAACAAGCAATGTTTAGAAAATCTGGACAGTAAAGAATATAGATGACCCTCAATTGGGGAATGGCTTAACAAATTATGCCATATGAATGTAATATAATATTAGGTGTCATAAGAAATTATGAAAGGGACCATTTCAAAGAAACCTGAGAAGGCCTTTATGAAATGATGTAAAAGAAATTGAGTAGAACCAGGGAAACAACTTATGCAATTAAAATAGTATGCTGAAGAAAAATGAGTTTGGAAGACATAAGAACTCTGAAAAATGCAATGACAAACCATTATTTCAGAGGATTAATGATGAAGCATTATTTCCTGACAGGTGATAAACCTAGGATGCAGAAGGAGACATACAATTTCAGACACGATGGGTGCAGAAATCCATTTTGCTTGACTATTCATTTTGTTAGAGGGACTTAAATTTTTTTTCTTTCCATTTGGGTGGGGGACGGGAAGGAAAAAGAATAAGGATCAGATTTTAAAAATGAAAATGGTCATTAAAATATCTTTTTTAATTCACAAAAAAAAAAAAGAAGAAAAACCAGAAAGAATCACAGATAAGTAAGACAGCTTTTCAAGTTTTATGTTGAATGTGTGATGTATTTAAAAGAAAAGCAAAATGATTATAATGAAGACTTCAGTTTCAAGTACATGTCTCTTCCTTTTGTTATGTCACAGTCTCCTTGAACTGTTCTACCTCAGTTTCCCTGCATTAGTTTCCCTGGATTATATCTCCATTGCCCTGAGTTAGTATGTATCCCCACCTTTTGTCCTGTCCATTAGGGCTGTACTACCCACTCTAAACATTCCAAAAGATAAGACTATCTCAGATACCTAATTGACATTTTTACTTCTGTTTGTTCAGACATTCTGACTCTGGCTTCCTAGTAAGAATTTATAGTTTTCCCCCCATCCTGCGAGAACCAAATTTATGTTCCTGAAACTTCTCGCTCTTTGCTTCCTGCCTTTGTTTCTTTTCTTACTAGAATTGTATTTTAAAAAAAAACAACCCAAAAAAACCCCAAAAAAACCCCCTGGGATTCTCACATTCACCACTGGATGCTTAGGAGTCCTGTCCAGTCAATCAATTAAGCTTTCCAATAAATAAACTATTAAAACTCTCTAATCTCCATCTTGCCTCAGTTTCTCCAGCATTATACTTTATCATACTATGTATATAAGAATACCCATTTTATTTGGTGTTGAATTTATATTTTTTAAAAAGAGAATAGTATAAACTAAGATAAAAACAAGAACTGATTCATAAAGTATGTTAAATAAAAACTGCATAATATATAAAAACTGCATAATTCCTGATAAGCATTCAAAAAAAAATTTAGCATGGAAGAATTCATTTCTGAATAAACAACAATAAAGTGATTTTGCTTATTTAAGTAAGCAAAAAGAAATAGGACAGAAGGACAAGATAAGTAGCTTATTATTGATATTATTTTGTATGGCTTCTTAAAAAAAAAAAAAAAAATCTGAGTGCTCTAACTAGGACAGGGACAACTGGGACTTACCCTGAGGGCTCTGAGTATAGAAATTGCTGAAAGGACTTTTAGTTCTCCTTGCCTGGGTAAGAACTTCAGAGTTAATCACCTACTTAGCAAGAAGAATTAGTTTAAATTGGAAGCAACCACATTATCCCTCCCACATCTTTACTCTAGATAAACTGACTCTCCACCTACTCTTCTCCCTCCTCAATATCTCCTGTCACCTTTTTAGCAACATCCCATGAGCCTATGGGATTCAACATCCTGGTTTAAAAAGTTGTTTTAAAGGAATAATTTTTGTTATCGTGATCCCAGATGATAAAATTACTAGTGCTTTGAAAAGTGTAAATTTTACTGATTTTATTGCATGTTTAATAGAGTTTTCCCTATGTTGATTGGTTTATACTTGATTTTGATTTTTAAAAAAATACAGTATTATCTCTTAGAAATACTACATCATATATTCCATGTCACATAATACTGTTTAAATGGAAATCACTAAAAGTAATATTAATGTGCACTACTTGGAAAAAATAAAGTTAAAGCAGTAAAATTTTTTAAAAAACATTTTGATGGGAGATCCAAACTGTGGAACCCACTTCTTCCTGACTCTGAAGCCAACTCTATCCACTGTGTCATGCTATCTCTTAATTGTTAAAATCATTAAGCTTATGATTAAAGATTATTTTAAAACAAAAGTATAAATTGCTGAAGCCAGAAATGAATTATGTTGAAGTCTTGATTTTCTTGAGCTTTTAGTCTGAAACAACTACGATTTTAGACTTGATCCAGGAAATTCTCAGGGGTAAAAATTATTTTGATCTCTTTTCCAGTAAGAATTACATGTATTTTGTCTGCTATTGAAAATTCTAAATGGTTAATGTCCAAATTTATGAGGGTTTTTTGTTTTGTTTTGGTTTGGTTTTTGGTTTTGTTTTTGTTTTTAACTGTAATCAGTATTGCTTTTCCTTTTGGGGATCTAAATTGGAACTTTTCTCTTTTTCTTGAGTTAAGTTCTTTCCCCTGCTGGATTTCTGGTATTATGACTCTAGACTTTGGGAATGTCCAACTTAATTTCTTTTAGGAAATAAACCAATGGTAATGCCTTCTTTAAATGCAATTCCCCATCCAGTGAAAAATCTCTCTCCCACCCAACATTTCTCCAAATTCCTTTCTCTCTCTCCTTTCTTTTCTTTCTTTCATATTCCCAACCAACTACTCATTCATAGCATTCCCTGGCCTGGCAAGCATAGATCTTGGCTTTTAGCCAAGAGTTTTACTAAAAGCACTGGATCATCTCTGTTGGGAAAGCCCTATTCATTCAGATTTCCAAAAGCATAAGACCTAGGGGACAGATAATATAAGTCTTCCAGTTAAATGTTTGACACACGTTTCCTAGAGGCTGGTCCAGAAAGCATGAGTCATGGAAACAACACCCTTCATCCCATTCTCCCCACTACACACACACACACACACACACACACACACACACACTCAGACTCTCTCTACAACAAGCCTGTTTCTACCCAGGGATCTGTAACCCCCTGCTAGGGAAGAATATGTATTTTTCTCAAGCCCCTGTTCCATCCTTCTTTGATTGTAATTGAGTGGGAGATCTAGGATAAATTGGTATGAAGATGGGGAGGTCTAAAGAGAAGTGACTCTCTCAAAGCACACAGCATTAAAATGGTTGCAAACCATCATTGGTAGAGTGGTAAGCAACCTCCTGACTTATTGTGGTAAGGGGAAGAGGAATTATTATTAAGGCAAGCTAAGAAATTATTACCTTTCTCTGCTTTCAGCAGTGAAAGAATGTCCCAATAATTGGAGTCTCCTACAACTTGTATATCATGTTTTCATGGCAGGTCTATTTTCTAAATGCCTCATCTTTCCCTTCCTTCTTGTCCTTCTACTGAGTTTCCTACAGGAACCATCTACAGCTATCTATATCTCCTCAGGATCTGCTGTGCCCCCTTTGTGGGAATGGGGTTATAAAGTGTCAGACAAGTGAACACCACAATCCCAACTATGTCTACCCCATATCAGTGATTCTGAATGTCTGGTTGTCATTGTTCAGACTCCAGGGTTTCCAGTGATTAATCTCTTTCCCCCATTCCCCTCAATCCAAATCTCTCAACTTCCCACTCTAAAACTATCCCACACTTCTATTCTGCTCTATGGAGTGACTACATTCCACGGGTAATAAAATAAATTTCATCTTAAACATTTCCTTTCTCACTCCATCCCTTGCCTTTAACAAGATCTACTTTCCCTGGCTACATTTTCCAGCTCTGGCTGCACTCTATTCATTTGTCCAGATTTGCTGATTTTATTGGATGAGTTAGGTTACTCTTACTTCCCCATTGCCACTTTCAAGTATGTATTAGTTTGACCCAGGGACAAATATCACCCAGTCTACATTCTGATAGCTGTTGTCTTCAAACTTCCAGCATATTCTGCTTTTTCCTGTATGAACTGAATGTCTGACTCACAGCCTCTCTCTTCCTCATACTGAGGCTTCAGCATACATAATTATAGTCTCTCAAATACCCCAAGTCCCCTAATTCCTCAATTTACTCATTTCCTATGACCTACACACAGAGAGATAGTGATATCTTTGATCACAAATGTTCCACATCCATGTTTATGATCTCTGAAATTCCTTTATTTGATCATCATCTGATCATTCCACCTTTCTCTCTGCCTTCTAACCCCAAATCTTGTTCTTCATCCTCACCATGACCTCCAATCCTTTGACCCTTCAGTTCTTTTCCAGGCTATCACTCCTGCATTGTCTGTCTCTTCCCTTTTCCCATTTTGATTCCCTGGTGAAGCAATCCAGCATCTACACCATCTTCTTTTGAGTCCTTTTCGTCATCAGTTCTTCAGTTCGTCATCAGTTTCGTCTTCAGTTTTGCCCTTATAAACCCTAGCTTTGACTCACCTCCCACCATTGACTGCCTTCTCTCCATTTAATATAGAATAAAATTGGAGAAAATCAGCCAACTGTGCTGATTGGATCTACCAGAAGTCTATGTTACATAACTTCAACTGAGTCCTCACTGCTAGAAAGCAAGTACCCTATATCTATATCGCCCTAATTAATTCACTGTCCCACCCACCACAATAAGTCCTCCAAACTTTTATCATGGTTCCTCAATTTCCTTCCTCATTCCTCAAATGCCTTTCACATTTCCCATTCTTCCTCTTCTCTCAGATGAAAACTTTGCTATTTTACTGAAGAAAAAAAAAAAAAAGCCATTTGCAGGGTTTACCTTTGCCCCTATTCCTCATCTCACATTACCCTGTTGCCTTGTGCCAAAATCTCTACTTTAACTCTGAGGTGGTCTTTCTTCTTGCCATATACATGAACAAGTGACCCCGTTCCATCTTGTCTTCTATAGCCCATTTCCCCTTCTATTACCTCTAGTAGTTCTAGTCACCTTCTATTACCTGTTCTAGTAGTGTTCAATTGTTCTCTCTCTACTGACACCTTCCTTACTGTCTACAAATATGTCCATGTCTTCCTCTCCTCAGAATACTTCCTTTGAATCATTCATTCCAGCTGCCAGCTGTCATTCTATATCTCACCTCCTTTTTGGAGCTAAAATACTTGAGAAGGCCATCTACAATGGGTGCTTCCACTTCCTTCCCGCTTCCTTCTTCTTAGTCTGTCTCTCAATCA